>NC_053023.1:634062592-634325135 GCF_003073215.2 Triticum urartu
ATGCCCTAGAGGCAATAATAAAGTTATTATTTATTTCCTTATATCATGATAAATGTTTATTATTCATGCTAGAATTGTATTAACCGAAAACATAATACATGTGTGAATACATAGACAAACTTAGTGTCACTAGTATGCCTCTACTTGACTAGCTCGTTAATCAAAGATGGTTATGTTTCCTAACCATGAACAAGGTGTTGTTATTTGATTAACGAGGTCACATCATTAGTTGAATGATCTGATTGACATGACCCATTTCATTAGCTTAGCACCCGATCGTTTAGTATGTTGCCATTGCTTTCTTCATGACTTATACATGTTCCTATGACTATGAGATTATGCAACTCCCGTTTACCGGAGGAACACTTTGTGTGCTACCAAACGTCACAACGTAACTGGGTGATTATAAAGGAGCTCTACAGGTGTCTCCAAAGGTAGATGTTGGGTTGGCGTATTTCGAGATTAGGATTTGTCACTCCGATTGTCGGAGAGGTATCTCTGGGCCCTCTCGGTAATGCACATCACATAAGCCTTGCAAGCATTGCAACTAATGAGTTAGTTGCGAGATGATGTATTACAGAACGAGTAAAGAGACTTGTCGGTAACGAGATTGAACTAGGTGTTGGATACCGACGATCGAATCTCGGGCAAGTAGAATATGTAGGAGCCAATATGGGCATCCAGGTCCCGCTATTGGTTATTGACTGGAGACGTGTCTCGGTCATGTCTACATTGTTCCGAACCGTAGGGTCCGCACGCTTAACGTTACGATGACAATTATTATGAGTTTATGCATTTTGATGTACCGAAGTTAGTTCGGAGTCCCAGATGTGATCACGGACATGACGAGGAGTCTCGAAATGGTCGAGACATAAAGATTGATATATTGGAAGCCTATGTTTGGATATCGGAAGTGTTCCGGGTGAAATCGTGATTTTACCGGAGTACCGGGAGGTTACCGGAACCCCCCGGGAGCTATATGGGCCTTAGTGGGCTTTAGTGGAAAGGAGAAAGGGGCAGCCCAAGGTGGGCCGCGCGCCTCCCCCATCCCCTAGTCCTATTAGGACAAGGAGAGGTGGCCGGCCACCCTCTCTCTCTTTCCCCCTCGGGGAATCCTATTCCAACTAGGATTGGGGGGGAGTCCTACTCCCGGTAGGAGTAGGACTCCTCCTGCGCCCTCCTCCTGGCCGGCCGCCCCCTCCCCCTTGGATCCTTTATATACGGGGGCAAGGGGGCACCTCTAGACACACAAGTTGATCCTTGAGATCGTTCCTTAGCCGTGTGCGGTGCCCCCTGCCACCATATTCCACCTCGATCATATTATAGCGGTGCTTAGGCGAAGCCCTGCGACAGTAGAACATCAAGATCGTCACCACGCCGTCATGCTGACGGAACTCCTCCCCGACGCTTTGCTGGATCAGAGCCCGGGGATCGTCATCGAGCTGTACGTGTGCTAAGAACTCGGAGGTGCCGGAGTAACGGTGCTTGGATCGGTCGGATCGGGAAGACGTACGACTACTTCCTCTACGTTGCGTCAACGCTTCCGCAGTCGGTCTGCGTGGGTATGTATACAACACTCTCCCCTCTTGTTGATATGCATCACCATGATCTTGCGTGTGTGTAGGGAAATTTTTGAAATTACTGCGTTCCCCAACACTTGCGTGTAGTCTCCTAATGGATTGATACCTTGGTTCTCAAAACTGAGGGAAAAACTTACGCTACTTTGTTGCATCACCCTTTCCTCTTCAAGGGAAAACCAACGCATGCTGAAGAGGTAGCATGTACACACCTTTTGGGGGAGACACGCATGAATTGGAATTTATTAGAATACTCTATGTGCTTCACTTATATCATTTGAGCTAGATAATTTTGCTCTAGTGCTTCACTTATATCTTTTTAGAGCACGGTGGTGGTTTTATTTTATAGAAATTATTGATATCTCATGCTTCACTTATATTATTTTGAGAGCCATTTAGAACGGCATGGTATTTTGCTTTGGCTATAAAATTACTCCTAATACTATAGGCATCCAAGATGGATATAATAAAAACTTTCATATAAAGTGCATTGAATACTATGAGAAGTTTGATTCCTTCTGATTGTTTTGAGATATGAAGATGGTGATATTAGAGTCATGCTAGTTGAGTAGTTGAGAATTTGAGAGATACTTGTGTTAAAGTTTGTGATTCCCGTAGCATGCACGTATGGTAAACCGTTATGTGATGAAGTCGGAGCATGATTTATTTTTTTATCGTCTTCCTTATGAGTGGCGGTCGGGGACGAGCGATGGTCTTTTCCTACCAATCTATCCCCCTAGGAGCATGCGCGTAATACTTCGTTTCGATAACTAATAGATTTTTGCAATAAGTATGTGAGTTCTTTATGACTAGTGTTGAGTCCATGGATCATACGCACTCTCACCCTTCCACCATGGCTAGCCTCTCTAGTACTGCGCAACTTTCGCCGGTACCATGAACCCACCATTTACCTTCCTCAAAACAGCCACCATACCTACCTATTATGGCATTTCCATAGCCATTCCAAGATATATTGCCATGCAACTTTCCACCGTTCCATTTTTTATGACACACTCCATCATTGTCATATTGCTTTGCATGATCATGTAGTTGACATCGTATTTCTGGCAAAGCCACTACTACCTCTTGAGCACCGCGTTGGTTTTCCCTTGAAGAGGAAAGCGTGATGAAGCAAAGTAGCGTAAGTATTTCCCTCAGTTTTTGAGAACCAAGGTATCAATCCAGTAGGAGGCCACGCTCAAGTCCGTTGCACTTACACAAACAAATAAGAACCTTGCAACCAACGCGATAAAGGGGTTGTCAATCCCTTCACGGCCACTTGCAAAAGTGAGATCTGATAGAGAAGATAAGATAATTTTTTGGTATTTTTATGATAAAGACTAAAAGTAAAGAAAGCAAAATAAACGGCGCCAGAAATAGCTTATTGACGGGAGATTAATATGATGGAAATAGACCCGGGGGCCATAGGTTTCACTAGCGGCTTCTCTCAAGATAGCATAAGTATTACGATGGGTGAACAAATTACTGTCGAGCAATTGATAGAAAAGCAAACAATTATGAGAATATCTAGGCATGATTATGTATATAGGCATCACGTCCATGACAAGTAGACCGACTCCTGCCTGCATCTACTACTATTACTCCACACATCGACCGCTATCCAGCATGCATGTAGAGTATTAAGTTCATAAGAACGGAGTAATGCTTTAAGCAAGATGACATTATGTAGAGGGATAAACTCATGCAATATGATATAAACCCCATCTTTTTATCCTCGATGGCAACAATACACTATGTGTTGTTTCCCCTACTGTCAATGGGATTGAGCACCGCAAGATTGAACCCAAAGCTAAGCATTTCTCCCATTGCAATAAAGATCCATCTTGTAGGCCAAACCAAACTGATAATTCGAAGAGACTTGCAAAGATAACCAATCATACATAAAAGAATTCAGAGAAGATTCAAATATTGTTCATAGATAATCTTGATCATAAACCCACAATTCATTGGATCTCGGCAAACACACCACAAAAGAAGATTACATCAAATAGATCTCCAAGAAGATCGAGGAGAACTTTGTATTGAGATCCAAAGAGAGAGAAGAAGCCATCTAGCTACTAGCTATGGACCCGAAGGTTTGAAGTAAACTACTCACACATCACCTGAGAGGCCATGGAGTTGATGTAGAGGCCCTCCGTGATCGATGCCCCCTCCGGCGGAGCTCCGGAAAAGGCCCCAAGATGGGATCTCTTGGGTACAGAAGGTTGCGGCGGTGGAAATAGGGTTTCGTGGTGCTCTTCGATGGTTTGGGGGTACGTAGGTATATATAGGAGGAAGAAGTAGGTTGGTGGAGCCACGAGGGGCCCACGAGGGTGGAGGGCGCGCCCCCCTGCCTCGTGGCCTCCTCGTTGATTGCTTGACGTCCACTCGAAGTCCTCTGGATCATATTTGTTCCGAAAATCACACTCCCAAAGGTTTCATTCCGTTTGGACTCCGTTTGATATTCTTTTTCTGCGAAACACTGAAATAGGCAAAAACAGCAATTTGGGCTGGGCCTCCGGTTAATAGGTTAGTCCCAAAAATAATATATAAGTGTATAAATAAGCCCATTAAGCATCCAAAACAGAATATATAATATCATGGAACAATAAAAAATTATAGATACGTTGGAGACGTATCAAGCATCCCCAAGCTTAATTCCTACTCGTCCTCGAGTAGGTAAATGATAAAAACAGAATTTTTGATGTGGAATGGTTTCTAGCATATTCTCAATGTAAATCTCTTTATTGTGGCATGAATGTTCATATCCGAAAGATTCAAGATAAAAGTTTAATATTGACATAAAAATAGTAATACTTCAAGCATACTAACTAAGCAATCATGTCTTCTCAAAATAACATGGCCAAAGAAAGTTATCCCTACAAAATCATATAGTCTGGCTATGCTCTATCTTCACCACACAAAATATTTAAATCATGCACAACCCTGATGACAAGCCAAGCAATTGTTTCATACTTTTGATGTTCTCAAACTTTTTCAATCTTCACGCAATATATGAGCGTGAACCATGGATATAGCACTATAGGTGGAATAGAATGGTGGTTGTGGAGAAGACAAAAAGGAGAAGATAGTCTCACATCAACTAGGCGTATCAACGGGCTATGGAGGTGCCCATTAATAGATATCAATGTGAGTGAGTAGGGATTGCCATGCAACGGATGCACTAGAGCTATAAGTGTATGAAAGCTCAACCAAAGAAACTAAGTGGGCGTGCATCCAACTCGCTTGCTCACGAAGACCTAGGGCATTTTGAGGAATCCCATCATTGGAATATACAAGCCAAGTTCTATAATGTAAAATTCCCACTAGTATATGAAGGTGAGAACATAGGAGACTCTCTATCATGAAGATATTGGTGCTACTTTGGAGCACAAGTGTGGTAAAAGAATAGTAACATTGTCCCTTCTCTCTTTTTCTCTCATTTTTTTGTTGGGACTTCTCTCTTTTTTTCTTTGGCCTCTTCTTTTTTTAGTCCAGAGTCTCATCCCGACTTGTGGGGGAATCATAACCTCCATCATCCTTTCCTCGCATGGGACAATGCTCTAATAATGATGATCATCACACTTTTATTTTCTTACAACTCAATACTTAGAACAAAAAATATGACTCTATGTGAATGCCTCCGGCGAAGTACCGGGACAATGAATCAAGAGTGACATGTATGAAAGAATTATGAACGGTGGCTTTTCCACAAATACGATGTCAACTACATGATCATGCAAAGCAATATGACAATGATGAAGCGTGTCAAAATAACGGAACGGTGGAAAGTTGCATGGCAATATATCTTGGAATGGCTATGGAAATGCCATAATAGGTAGGTATGGTGGCTGTTTTGAGGAAGGTATTTGGTGGGTTTAAGGTACCGGCGAAAGTTGTGCGGTACTAGAGAGGCTAGCAATGGTGGAAGGGTGAGAGTGCGTATAATCCATGGACTCAACATTAGTCATAAAGAACTCACATACTTATTGCAAAAACCTATTAGTTATCGAAACAAATTACTACACGCATGCTCCTAGGGGGATAGATTGGTAGGAAAAGACCATCGCTCGTCCCCGGCCACCACTCATAAGGAAGAAAATCAATAAATAAATCATGCTCCGACTTCATCACATAACGTGTAACGCCCTCGATGCGGCTATAGCTCCCACGTGTCGAGGCACGGCATAGAGACATAACCGCATTGAAAGCAATGTCACAAGTTAGGAAATCATCACAAACATCCCATGTAATACATAATAAAGGGGAGAGATATAGTTGGCTTACACTCGCCACGTCACATCAAAGTACATAAATAACATGCATCATACAAAGCACTCATGGCCCGACTACGGTGCCAAATAGAAAAGACCCCCCAACATGCGACAAGGCCCTGAATCGATAACCCCAACTAGGCACCACTACTGATCGTCGGGAAAAGAAACATAATAGCGCTGAGAGTCCTCGTCGAACTCCCACTTGAGCTCGTACAAGGCCCTGCATCTGGAATTATAGTATCTGTGAGCCACAAGGACTCAGCAATCTTGCACCCTCGCGATCAAAACTATTTAAGCTTATAGGAAGGATAAGGCAAGTATGTGGAGCTGCAGCAAGCGACTAGCATATGTGGTGGCTAACTTATTCGCAAAAGAGAGCGAGAAGAGGAGGCAAAGCGCGAGCGAGAATCTAAAGGAACAACCTGCGCAAGCATTACTCCAACACCGTGTCCACCTCCCGGACTCCGCCGAGAAGAGGCCATCACGGCAACACACTCAGTTGATTCATTTTAATTAATTAGGGTTCAAGTTATCTACAACCGGACATTAACAAATTCCCATCTGCCCATAACCGCGGGCACGGCTTTTGAAAGTTCAATCCCTGCAGGGGAGTCCCAACTTAGCCCATGACAAGCTCTCACGGTCAACGAAGGAAAAGACCTCCTCCCAAGACGTTCCGATCAGACTCAGTATCTCGGTAACTCAAGACACTTCGACAGGTTAAAACAAGACCAGCAACACCGCCCGAATGTGCCGACAAATCCCGATAGGAGCTGCACATATCTCTTTCTCAGGGCACACTCAGATGAGACTAGCTACGAGTAAAACCAACCCTCAAGTTTCCCCGAGGTGGCCCCGCAGGCAGCTCAGTTCGGACCAACACTCAGAGGGAGCACTGGCCCGGAGGGGTTAAAATAAGATGACCCTTGAGTCTGCAGAACCCAAGGGAAAGAAAAGACTAGGTGGCAAATGGTAAGACCAAGGTTGGGCATTGCTGGAAAAGCTTTAATCAAGGCGAAATATCAAGGGGTTTCCATTATAACCCAACCGCGTAAGGAACGCAAAAAAATCCGGGAACATAACACCGATATGACGGAAACTAGGGCGGCAAGAGTGGAACAAAACACTAGGCGAGAGGCCGAGCCTTCCACCCTTTACCAGTATATAGATGCATTAAAATAACATAGTAATATAGTGATATCCCAACAAGTAAATAAGTGTTCCAACAAGGAACGGCTCCAATCTTCACCTGCAACTAACAACGCTATAAGAGGGGCTGAGCAAAGCGGTGACATAGCCAATCAATGGTTTGCTAGGACAAGGGTAGGTTAGAGGTTCAATCATGCAATTGGGAGGCTAACAAGCAAGTGGTAGGCATCGTAGCAGTGGCAAAGCAAAAGAGCGAGCAAACTAGCATAGCAAAGATAGTAGTGATTTCGAGGGTATGATCATCTTGCCTGCACAGTTGTCAGAGTTGACTGGATCCTCACAAGAAAACTCAACGGGCTCCTCGGTAGCGAACTCGTCTCCCGGCTCTACCCAACAATACAAACAAGCAACAAGGATACAATCAACCACGTGCAAGACCAAGCAATATGATGAAATGATGATATGCTATGCGGGATGCGATGCGGGATGCAAAATGCAAGATATGACAGGAAATGCATGAACCTGGCCTCAACTTGGAAAACCAAGTGTGCCACTGGATAGAGGGGATGAAATCGCTTGAAAACGATATAAAGATCATTGGAATCGGAGCTACGGTTTGGAAATGGCAAGCGTTTTAAGATATGACACCGGTCTGCGATTACAGCAAGTAGGCATCTAAACGCAACGAAATGAACATGCTACAGCCACCAAACATGAAAAAAAAATGCATGGCAGTGATGTACACAAGATGGTTAACAAAACTCTAGCACTGAGCCATAGGCAAATTCATCCATTAAGAGGTTCAAACAAGCATGGCAAAAACGCAAATGCAAAACAGATTCCAGACTTAGTGAAAATAACACTAGCCTGAAATTCCAGATCACGATGCTCTCTTTGGAGCAGCAAAACAACATGATAAATGGCCTGAACATGACAAGTAAGAACATGGCATGGAGCTACTCAACAAGATTAACAAAACACCCAAAGTGACCTGGGGCCAAAAGGGTTCACAAAATACTCTACTGAGCTCACGAACATAGCTCGAACACAATCAGTTTTCAGACTTAGTGAAAACTGAGACATGCTGAAATTATAACTCACGAAGGCATGTAAACGAGCTCGATGCACTCACTACGGTGCAAGTCATGACAAGGAAAGCATATATCTAGAAAGAAGACACAATATGCTAGCTACACATGGCAGGAACAAAGGCATAGCATGCATGGAACACTAACGGTAGCATCGGCAAAATCGCAAACAAGTTGACGATCTGTCCAGATTAACAACGAAGCAAAAGTTGAGCTCGATTGAGTCAATCTAGAGCACTCCACATATGCAAACAAAGACATGAATGGATAGAGCATAACATAAATATCAAAACTCCCTTACTGATCATCCTCAAAAGAGGCACGGATCACTAGGAAACAAGCTGGACATAAAGCATCACGAACTAAAATATCCCAGACTTAGTGAAAATCACTAAGTCCCTGAAATCAACAATCTCAGGTACCTCTCTTCGCAAGCTTGCACAAGACAACACACACATCCTAAAAATGCATGGGTGGCACCTCTGGAAGGAAGACAAAATGCTTAACAATTCATCCCAAAGGGGCACAGGCATATCATGCACGGATTAAACATGGCAAAAATGACAAAAGTGCATGATGAACTAACGGATCTGCAATTTAACTCACGAAGCCTCCTTCTAACAGCATTTTGGGCATCAAGATGAACTCAAATGCAAATTATGCAATGGAATGAAATGATGTACATGTCGAGGCGAAGATTTTGATATATTATACGCCTAAAACGGAGCTACGGTTGCAAAGTTACGGGACCTCGAACAGAGCAACTTGGATCAAAAAATTTCAGGACTTAGAAAAAAAATCGGGGGTTAGGGTTTACTGTTCACGCGACCGGATCCAGATCGGGATCGCGGCGCAGAAGCCGAGGCGGCGCCGGCGGCGGAGCTCGAGCTCGCCGGAGCTGCGGGGTGCGCCGGCGGTGGAGGAGGTCGCCGGGGGGGGGCGGCGCCGGCGAGGAGGAAGTGGAGGGGCGCGGCGAGGAGGCGCGGTGCGGCGGCGGGGTCGGCCGGCGGTGGCTCGCGCGCCGGCGAGGTGCGGCGGCCGGAGAGGCGGCCCGCGGGCGCCGGTCGTGCGGGGCGAAGGCGACGCGGGGAGGCGGGCGGCGGGGGCGAGCCGGCTGGGCCTCGGGGGCCAGCCTCGGGCCTCCCGGGCCTGGCGCCGACGATGTGGGCGCGACGGGGCGGGGCCACGTGGCGGAGGCGGGCGGCGGCGGACGCTGTCCGGTGCGGGCCGGACACGTCCATCGGCGCGGGGAGAACTGTTTTTTTTTTGGACTAGGGTTTGGACGGGGAAGAAGATCCGAATGGAGGGGGTATAAATAGGCATAAGTAGAGCTAGGAGAGTCCAAATGAGGTGCGGTTTTCGGCCACGCGATCGTGATCGAACGCTTTAGGACATGGAGCAGAGTTTGGTGGGTTTTGGGCCAAATTGAAGGGGTGTTGGGCTGCAACACACACGAGGCCTTTTCGGTCCCTCGGTTAACCGTTGGAGTATCAAACGAAGTCCAAATGATACGAAACTTGACAGGCGGTCTACCGGTAGTAAACCAAGGCCGCATGGCAAGTCTCGGTCCAATCCGGAAATGTTTAATCCCCACACACGAAAGAAAGCTAGAAATGGCCACCGGAGGAGAACGAAGCGCCGGAATGCAAAACGGACAACGGGGAAAATGCTCGAATGCATGAGATGAACATGTATGCAAATGCAATGCACGTGATGACATGATATGAGATGCATGAAAACGAAAACAACACACGGAGACAAAAACCCGAACCCGAGAAATAAATATAACTTAATGCCGGAAACGGCAAGAGTTGGATACAAATATGGAAAGTATAACTGGGGCGTTACATAACGGTTCACCATACGTGCATGCTACGGGAATCACAAACTTTAACACAAGTATTTCTCAAATCCACAACTACTAAACTAGCATGACTCTAATATCACCATCTGTTGGGATCTACGGTAGGGTGCGTCGACTGCAAATTAAAATTTTCCTATGCGCAGAACAACCAAGAACATGCTACGGGAGATGGATCACAGTTCGTTACCACTAGATGCGCAGTGCCATGCAGCGGAAGAAGAGTTGGGGCAGCGCGTCCACGTGGATCGTCTCCTCCTCGTCCGATCTCCCTCGTACAGCTGGTCGTCGGTTCCCACGTACAGGTTCGCCGGAGCGGCACAAGTGCACCGCCTCTAACGGTATCCGTGTGTGCAGGAGGAACGTCGTGCGGCGGACTGCTAGGTCCGATCACACAACCGGTGGCGAGTGGAGGTGTCTATTCGCAACACATGCAAACCCTAGTGACAGCGCCGAAGCGATCAACAGCATGAGTGTGCGGCACCTCCACTTTATATAGGCGTCCGTCGCGGGCTCAACACTTGGGCCTTGCACGGACCCTAAAGCCCATAAGTCTACTCGGCCACAATCCGAATACAGCTCAGATCACATCCGACCAGTGTCCTCAGATCCGACCTCGTAGATTCCTTCCCTTAAGCGTGCGACCCCTTAGGTTCAAGCCGGCTTGGTCGCAGTTCGGATCACCTCCGAACTGCACAGTTGGTAGCGGCCTCTAGCAAGGCATGGCGAACACCAAATAGACTATGAAGCTGGTTAGACGAACCTGTACATCATACTTCCATTCCTTTTGCCACACGATATATGTTGTCGGGCTCAAGGCGAGTCTGTCATCCTTGTGCTAGCCCGTCCTCTTTCTCGTTCCAGTGATGCCGACCACAAACCGGATTATCTCATAATCCTTGTCGCATGGCCATGCTTATACTGGTCAGATCACACGAGGGGCCCAGAGTATATCTCTCCTGATCGGAGGGGCAAATCCCATCTTGCTCGACCACGTCTCGCAGCATGGTTCTGGACAAACCCGAAACCTACCTTTATAACTACCCAATTACGGATTAGCGTTTGGTCGGCCCAAAGCAAGTCTGTCACCATCCCGAGTACATGCATCAGCTCAGGTCTTAGGACATGGAACATATGTAGTACTCGAGACTCACAGATGACATATCGCTGCGTCTCATAGTTGGGTCTGTCCGACTCGGACCTTATCTCGACTCGGATCCGACTACGTCGAATCCGACCAGATCCTTCCAAGTCCATATTATCCTGTTAGCATCCAATGATCCATGGCTAGCGAGACCAAGCCATCGACCGTGCCATATGCTAGTCTAGTTGGTTGCATGTCCACACAAACCTTTTGACTAGGGACCTTTTAGGACAGTCATCATACAATGCATAGTCCCACAAACAAGTCATGTACTTGCTGATACACATCATTGATAATGTCCAAGGACTATCTTTATTCATAAACACATAGGAAATATCATCATACATGATTGCCTCTAGGGCATATCTCCAACACCATCTTCATCTCTCAAAATAATTATCAAGTACCAAACTTCTCATAGTATTCAATGCACTTTTTGTATGATAGTTTTTATTATACCGATCTTGGATGCCTATTATATTAGGACTAAATTCATAACCAAAGCAAATTACCATGCTGTTCTAAAGGACTCTCAAAATAATATAAGTGAAACATGAGAGATCAATTATTTCTATAAAATAGAACCACCACCGTGCTCTAAAAGATATAAGTGAAGCACTAGAGCAAAAATTATCTAGCTCAAAAAATATAAGTGAAGCACATAGAGTATTCTAACAAATTCCAATTTATGTGTGTCTCTATCAAAAGATGTGTACAGCAAGGATGGTTGTGGTAAACTAAAAATCAAAGACTCAAATCATAGAAGACGCTCCAAGGAAAACACATATCATGTGGTGATTAAAAATATAGCCCCAAGTAAAGTTACCGATAGACGAAGACAAAAGAGGGGATGCCTTTCGGGGCATCCCTAAGCTTAGGCTTTTGTTTGTCCTTGAATTTTACCTTGGGGTTCCTTAGGCATCCCCAATCTTAGGCTCTTGCCACTCCTTGTTCCATAATCCATCAAATCCTTACCCAAAACTTGAAAACTTCACAACACAAAACTCAAATAGAAAATCTCATGAGCTCCGTTAGTAAAAGAAAACAAACCACCACTTCAAGGTACTGTAATGAACTCATTCTTTATTTACATTGGTTTTAAACCTATTGCATTCCAACTTCTCTATGGTTCATACCCTCCGATACTACTCGTAGATTCATTAAAATAAGCAAACAACACGCGAAAGACAGAATCTGTCAAAAACAGAACAGACTGTAGTAATATGTAGGTTTCGAATACTTCTGGAACCCCAAAAATTATAAAATGAATTGCTGGACGTGAGGAATTTATCTATTAATCATCTTCAAAAAGAATTAACTAAATAGCACTCTCCAGTAAAAAATGGCAGCAATTCTCGTGAGCGCTAAAGTTTCTGTTTCTTACAGCAAGATGGCAAAGACTTTCCCCAAGTCTTCCCAAAGGTTCTACTTGGCACAAACACTAATTAAAATCATAAAACCACATCTAAACAGAAGCTAGATAAATTATTTATTACTAAACATAATCAAAAAGCAAGAAACAAAATAAAATTGGGTTGCCTCCCAACAAGCGCTATCGTTTAACGCCCCTAGCTAGGCATAAAAGCAAGGGTAGATCTAGGTATTGCCATAATAATGGTAAGGCAAGTCATGAAAACTTCTCTCATACTCTCTAAGTTCAGCAGCAAGTTTTCTTTGTGGCAAGCAAAAATAATCAAAAGGGCTAAATTTAATGGGACAAAAGTCCCCAATATCAAGTTCAGGAGGTATGGGTTCCTCCTTTGGCCCCTTATATTGCACAACCAATT
This sequence comes from Triticum urartu, assembly GCF_003073215.2. Taxonomy (NCBI): domain Eukaryota; kingdom Viridiplantae; phylum Streptophyta; class Magnoliopsida; order Poales; family Poaceae; genus Triticum; species Triticum urartu. Next base: position 634,075,476 of record NC_053023.1, read on the forward strand.
CATCATTACAAGCGTTCTTTTGACAAAAGGTCACAAGCTTTTTCTCGAGAGAAAAACCTAACCCATTATTCTGAATAGCAAAATCATCATTAAGTTTAGAAATTCTATCAACTAGAACATCGGCAGGAACCTTTTTTCTAAGATTTTCATTATAAGCAACATAATCTAAAGATTGTAAACGCATTATGTCTTCTTGGTTAAAAAGGATAGCTTCTATCGGAGGATGACCAGCATCAACCCTATAATGCGCAAAAATTTCTTTAGCCTCTTTCTTTATAAATCTGAACTCATGAGCCAAAAAGATAGTAGCGGCACGCTTAATAGAAGAGTGTTCAATATTAGAGAATTCTAGGAAAATTCTTTGTATGCAAGGATGCATATGAAGAATTTGTATTTCAAGTTCAACTACGAGCAAAGATATTGCATTCGCAAGGCTACTAGTTCTATGAAGAATAGAGCCACCCATAATGGGCAAAGCACCAGCACAAGTAAATAAATATTGAATAACTCTTTTCCCAATAATATTACCACTACCAACTCAAAACCTTTTAGTATGCAAGATAGTAGGTTCCTCAGGAGGATCATCAAAGGTATCAAAGTTTCCCATGTTATTATCAGCGATAACCTCACCAGTTTCAGACATAATGACAACAAATATCTCAAGGAACAAGCAAGAAAAAGGTGAAGGAAAAAGAGGGCGAATAAAACGACAAGGGTGAAGTGGGGGAGAGGAAAACGAGAGGCAAATGGCAAATAATGTAATGTGAGGGATAAGAGTTTGTGATGGTTACCTGGTATGCCTTGACTTGTGCGTAGACTCCCCGGCAACAACGCCAGAAATCCTTCTTGCTACCTCTTGAGCACTGCGTTGGTTTTTCCTTGAAGAGGAAAGGGTGATGCAGTAAAGTAGCGTAAGTATTTCCCTCAGTTTTTGAGAACCAAGGTATCAATCCAGTAGGAGGCCACGCTCAAGTCCCTTGCACCTACACAAACAAATAAGAACCTTGCAAAGAACCCGATAAAGGGGTTGTCAATCCCTTCACGACCACTTGCAAAAGTGAGATATGATAAAGAAGATAAGATAATATTTTTGGTATTTTTATGATAAAGACTAAAAGTAAAGAAATCAAAATAAATGGCTCCAGAAATAGCTTGTTGACGGGAGATTAATATGATGGAAAATAGACCCGGGGTCATAGGTTTCACTAGCGGCTTCTTTCAAGATAGCATAAGTATTACGGTGGGTGAACAAATTACTGTCGAGCAATTGATAGAAAAGCGAATAATTATGAGAATATCTAGGCATGATCATGTATATAGGCATAACGTCCGTGACAAGTAGACCGACTCCTGCCTGCATCTACTACTATTACTCCACACATCAACTGCTATCCAGCATGCATCTAGAGTATTAAGTTCATAAGAACGGAGTAACACTTTAAGCAAGATGACATGATGTAGAGGGATAGACTCATGCAATATGATATAAACCCCATCTTTTTATCCTCGATGGCAACAATACAATACGTGTCGTTTCCCTTTCTGTCACTGGGATCGAGCACCACAAGATTGAACCCAAAGCTAAGCACTTCTCCCATTGCAAGAAAGATCAATCTAGTATGCCAAACCAAACTGATAATTCAAAGAGACTTGCAAAGATAACCAATCATACATAAAAGAATTCAGAGAAGATTCAAATATTGTTCGTAGATAATCTTGATCATAAACCCACAATTCATTGGATCTCGACAAACACACCGCAAAAGAAGATTACATCGAATAGATCTCCAAGAAGATCGAGGAGAACTTTGTATTGAGATCCAAAGAGAGAGAAGAAACCATCTAGCTACTAGCGATAGACCCGAAGGTCTGAAGTAAACTACTCACACATCACCGGAGAGGCCATGGAGTTGATGTAGAGGCCCTCCGTGATCGATGCCCCCTCCGGCGGAGCTCCGGAAAAGGCCCCAAGATGGGATCTCTTGGGTAGAGAAGGTTGCGGCCGTGGAAATAGGGTTTCGTGGTGCTCTTTGATGGTTTGGGGGTACGTAGGTATATATAGGAGGAAGAAGTAGGTCGGTTGAGCCATGGGGGCACGAGGGTGGAGGGCGCGCCCCCTGCCTCGTGGCCTCCTTGTTGATTGCTTGGCGTCCACTCTGAGTCCTCTGGATCACGTTTGTTCCAAAAATCACGCTCCCAAAGGTTTCGTTCCGTTTGGACTCCGTTTGATATTCTTTTTCTGCGAAACATTGAAATAGGCAAAAAAAATAGCAATTTGTGCTAGGCCTCCGGTTAATAGGTTAGTCCCCAAAATAATATAAAAGTGTATAAATAAGCCCATTAAACATCCAAAACAGAATATATAATAGCATGGAACAATAAAAAATTATAGATACGTTGGAGACGTATCAGCCACCATTCATAATTTTTCATACATGTCACTCTTGATTCATTGCACATCCCGGTACACCGCTGGAGGCATTCACATAGAGTCATATTTTGTTCTAAGTATCGAGTTGTAATTGTTGAGTTGTAAGTAAATAAAAGTGTGATGATCATCATTATTAGAGCATTGTCCCATGTGAGGAAAGGATGATGGAGACTATGATTCCCCCACAAGTCGGGATAAGACTGCGGACGAAAAAGAAAAAAAAAAGAAAAAAAGAGGTCATAAAAAAAGAGAAAAGGCCCAAATAAAAAATGATGAGAGAAAAAGAGAGAAGGGGCAATGCCACTATCCTTTTTACACACTTGTGCTTCAAAGTAGCACCATGATCTTCATGATAGAGTCTCTGCTACCTCTTGAGCACTGCGTTGGATTTCCTTGAAGAGGAAAGGATGATGCAACAAAGTAGCGTAAGTATTTCCCTCGGTTTTTGAGAACCAAGGTATCAATCCAGTAGGAGGCTACGTGCGAGTCCCTCGTACCTGCACAAAACAAATAACTCCTCGTAACCAACGCGATAAGGGGTTGTCAATCCCTTCATGGTCACTTACGAGAGTGAGATCAGATAGATATGATAAGATAATATTTTTGGTATTTTTATGATAAAGATGCAAAGTAAATTAAAATAAAATTAAAAATCAAAGGAAATAACTAAGTATTGGAAGATTAATATGATGAAGATAGACCCGGGGGCCATAGGTTTCACTAGTGGCTTCTCTCAAGAGCATAAGTATTTGACGGTGGGTGAACAAATTACTGTTGAGCAATTGACAGAATTGAGCATAGTTATGAGAATATCTAGGTATGATCATGTATATAGGCATCACGTCCAAGACAAGTAGATCGACTCCTGCCTGCATCTACTACTATTACTCCACTCATCGACCGCTGTCCAGCATGCATCTAGGGTATTAAGTTCATGAAAACAGAGTAACGCCTTAAGCAAGATGACATGATGTAGAGGGATAAATTCATGCAATATGATAAAAAACCATCTTGTTATCCTCGATGGAAACAATACAATACGTGCCTTGCTGCCCCTACTGTCACTGGTAAAGGACACCGCAAGATTGAACCCAAAGCTATGCACTTCTCCCATTGCAAGAAAGATCAATCTAGTAGGCCAAACCAAACTGATAATTCGAAGAGACTTGCAAAGATAACCAATCATACATAAAAGAATTCAGAGAAGATTCAAATATTGTTCATAGATAATCTTGATCATAAACCCACAATTCATCGGTCTCAACAAACACACCGCAAAAAGAAGATTACATCGAATAGATCTCCACAAGAGAGGAGGAGAACATTGTATTGAGATCCAAAAAGAGAGAAGAAGCCATCTAGCTAATAACTATGGACCCGAAGGTCTGAGGTAAACTACTCACACTTCATCGGAGGGGCTATGGTGTTGATGTAGAAGCCCTTCGTGATGGATGCCCCCTCCGGCGGAGCTCCGGAACAGGCCCCAAGATGGGATCTTGTGGATACAGAAAGTTACGGCGGTGGAATTAGGATTTTGGCTCCGTTTTTGATCGTTTGGGGGTACGTAGGTATATATAGGAGGAAATAGTACGTCGGTGGAGCAACAGGGGGGCCACGAGGGTGGAGGGCGCGCCTGGGGGGGGGGGGGGGGCGCGCCCCCTACCTCGTGGCCTCCTCTCCTGGATCATGTTCGGTGAGAAAATCACGTTCCCGAAGGTTTCATTCCGTTTGGACTCCGTTTGATATTCCTTTTCTTCGAAACCCTAAAATAGGCAAAAAAACAGCAATTCTGGGGTGGGCCTCCGGTTAATAGGTTAGTCCCAAAAATAATATAAAAGTGGATAATAAAGCCCAATAATGTCCAAAACAGTAGATAATATAGCATGGAGTAATCAAAAATTATAGATACGTTGGAGACGTATCAGTCTCCTATTTTGTCACTTTCATATACTAGTGGGAATTTTTCATTATAGAACTTGGCTTGTATATTCCAATGATGGGATTCCTCAAAATGCCCTAGGTCTTCGTGAGCAAGCGAGTTAGATGCATACCCACTTAGTTTATTTTTGAGCTTTCATACACTTATAGCTCTAGTGCATCCGTTGCATGGCAATCCCTAATCACTCAAATTGATATCTATTGATGGGCATCTTCATAGCCCGTTGATATGCCTAGTTGATGTGAGACTATCTTCTCCTTTTTGTCTTCTCCACAACCATCATTCTATTCCACCTATAGTGCTATGTCCATGTCTCACGCTCATGTATTGCGTGAAGATTGAAAAAGTTTGAGAACATCAAAAGTATGAAACAATTGCTTGGCTTGTCATCAGGGTTGTGCATGATTTAAATATTTTGTGTGATGAAGATAGAGCATAGCAAGACTATATGATTTTGTAGGGATAACTTTCTTTGGCCATGTTATTTTGAGAAGACATGATTACTTTATTAGTATGCTTGAAGTATTATTATTTTTATATCAATATTAAACTTTTATTTTGAATCTTTCGGATCTGAACATTCACGCCACAATAAAGAAAATTGCATTGATAATTATGTTAGGTAGCATTCCACATCAAAAATTCTGTTTTTATCATTTACCTACTCGAGGACGAGCAAGAATTAAGCTTGGGGGTGCTTGATACGTCTCCAACGTATCTATAATTTTCGATTGTTCCATGCTATTATATTATCTGTTTTGGATGTTTAATGGGCTTCAATATGCTCTTTTATATTATTTTTGGGACTAACCTATTAACCGGAGGCCCAGTGCCAGTTTCTATTTTTTTGCCTATTTTAGAGTTCCGCAGAAAAGGAATACCAAACGGAATCCAAACGGAATGAAACCTTCGCGATGATGTTTCTTGCACCGAAAGCAAACCAGGAGACTTGGAGTGGAAGTCTGAAACTTTGTGATGCGGCCACGAGGCAGGAGGGCGCCCCCAGGGGGTAGGCGTGCCTCCCACCATCGTGGGGCCCACATAGATCCACTGACGTAGTTTTTTCGCCTATTTATACTCTTATACCCTAGATCGATCGCAGAGAGCCACGAAACCACTTTTCCACCGCTGCAACCTTGTGTACCCGTCAGATCCCATCTTCGGGCCTTTTCCGGTGATTTGTCGGAGGGGGAATCGATCACGGAGTGCTTCTACATCAACACCATAGCCTCTCTGATGAAGCATGAGTAGTTTACCATAGACCTTCGGGTCCATAGTTATTAGCTAGATGGCTTCTTCTCTCTCTCTCTCTCTTTGATCCTCAATACAAAGTTCTCCTCGATGTTCTTGGAGATCTATTCGATGCAATATTCTTTTACGGTGTGTTTTAAGAGATCCGATGAATTGTGGGTTTATTAACAAGATTATCTATGAATATTATTTGGTTCTTCTCTGAATTCTTATATGCATGATTTGATATCTTTGCAAGTCTCTTCGAATTATCGGTTTAGTTTGGCCTACTAGATTGATCTTTCTTGCAATGGGAGAAATGCTTAGCTTTGGGTTCAATCTTGCGGTGTCCTTTCCGAGTGACAGTAGGGGCAGCAAGGCATGTATTGTATTGTTGCCATCGAGGATAAAAAGATGGGGTTTATATCATATTGGTTGAGTTTATCCCTCTACACCATGTCATCTTGCTTAATGTGTTACTCTGTTCTTTTGAACTTAATATTCTAGATGCATGCTGGATAGCAGTCGATGTGTGGAGTAATAGTAGTAGATGCAGAATCGTTTCGATCTACTTGACATGGACGTGATGCCTATATTCATAATCATTGCCTAGATATTCTGATAACTATGCACTTTTCTATCAATTGCTCGACAGTAATTTGTTCACCCATCGTAATACATGCTATCTTGAGAGAAGCCACTAGTGAAACCTATGGCCCCCGGGTCTCGTTCTTATTATATTGCATCTCTTTTATTTACATCGCATCTCGTTTACTATTTTGCAATTTTTTACTTTCCAATCTATACAACAGAAATACCAAAAATATTTACTTTGCCATCTTTATTAGATCTCACTTTTGCGAGTGACCGTGAAGGGATTGACAACCCCTTTAGCGCGTTGGTTGCAAGGTTCTTGATTGTTTGTGCAGGTACTAGGTGACTTGTGTGTTGTCTCCTACTGGATTGATACCTTGGTTCTCAAAAACTGAGGAAATATTTACGCTACTTTGCTGCATCACCCTTTCCTCTTCAAGGGAAAACAGACGCATGCTCAAGAGGTAGCACCCAACGAGGAGCAGAAGGAAATGACAAATAGTTTTCAGTAAGGTGATGTCTGCAAGTTCTGAAACTGTAGGTAGCGAGTAGTTTGATAGCAAGATAATGTGTAACGAGCAAGTAACGATAATAGTAACAAGTATGCAGCAAGGTAGCCCAACCTTTTGAGGCAAAGGACAGGCCAAAACGGTCTCTTATAATAAGCAAAGCGTTCTTGAGGGTACACGAGAATTTCATCTAGTCACTTTCATCATGTTGGTTCGATTTGTGTTTGCTACTTTGATACTTTGATATGTGGGTGGACCGGTGCTTAGGTGTTGTTCTTACTTGAACAAACCTCCTACTTATGATTAACCCTCCTGCAAGCATCCGCAACTACGAGAACAGTATTAATAATAAATTCTAACCATAGCATTAGACTCTAGGATCCAATCGGTCCCTTACGGAATAGCGCATAAACTGGGGTTTAAGTTTATGTCACTCTCGCAACCCACCATCTATTTGCTACTCCACAATGCATTCCCTTAGGCCCAAATATGGTGAAGTGTCATGTAGTTGACGTTCACATGACACCACTAAGGGAATAACAACATACATGCTATCAAAATATCGAACACATATCAAGTTCACTGATTACTTGCAACATGATTTCTCCCGTGACCTCAAGAACAAAAGTAACTACTCACAAATAATTATCATGCTCAAGATCAGAGGGGTATTAAATAGCATAATGGATCTGAACATATAATCTTCCACCAAATAAACCATATAGTAATCAACTACAAGATGTAACTAACACTACTAGTCACCTACAAGTACCAATCTATAGTTCCGGTGACAAGATTGAACACAAGAGATGAACTAGGGTTTGAGAGGAGATGGTGCTGTTGAATATGTTGATGGAGATTGTCCTCCCCAAGATGGGAGAGTTGTTGGTGATGGTGATGGCGATGATTTCCCCCTCCGGGAGGGAAGTTTCCCCGGCAGAATCGCTCCGCCGAAGGGCAAAAGTGCTCCTGCCCAAGTTCCGCCTTGAGGCGGCGGTGCTTCGTCTTGAAAGTCCCCTCCTTGTTTTTTCTAGGTCAAAACCACTTATATACTAGAAGATGGGCACCGGAGGTGGGCCGAGGAGGCCACAACCCACCAGGGCGCGCCTGGGGGGCATGATACGTCTCCAACATATCTATATTTTTTTATTGTTCCATGCTGTTTTATTATCAATCTTGGATGTTTTATAATCATTTTATAGTCATTTTAAATCATTTTTTGGTACTAACCTATTGACGTAGTGCCAAGTGCCAGTTGCTGTTTTTTCCCATGTTTTCTACATCAAAGAAAATCAATATCAAACGGAGTCCAAATGCCACGAAACTTTACAAAGATTTTTTATTGACCCGATGGAAGATATTGGGCCCTGGCTGCACCTAGGGGGAGTCCCGAGGAGGGGACAGCCCACCAGGGCACGCCAGGAGGCCCAGGCGCGCTCTGGTGGGTTGTGCCCACCTCGGGTGCCCCCCCGGACCGCCTCTTTGCTCTATAAATACCCCAATATTCCAAAAACCCTAGGGGAGTTGACGAAATATTCATCCAGCCGCCGCAGAGTCCAGAACCACCAGATCCAATCTAGACACCATGACGGAGGGGTGCACCACTTCCATTGGTGCCTCTTCGATGATGCGTGAGTAGTTCTTTGTAGACCTTAGGGGTTCGTAGTTAGTAGCTAGATGGCTTCATCTCTCTCTCTTGATTCTCAATACAATGGTCTCTTGGAGATCCATATGATGTAACTCTTTTTGCGGTGCGTTTGTTGGGATCGATGAACCTTGAGTTTATGATCAGATCTATCTTTTTATATCCATGAAAGTATTTGAGTTTTTTTGATCTCTTTTATGCATGATCTCTTATAGCCTCGTATATCTTCTCCGATATTTGGGTTTTGTTTGGCCAACTTGATATATTTATCTTGCAATGGGAAGAGGTGCCCGGTAGTGGGTTCGATCTTATGGTGCTTGATCCGAGTGACAGAAAGGGAACCGACACGTATGTATCGTTGCTACTAAGGATAGAAAGATGGGATCTATATCTACCGCCATAGATAAACGGATCCCGTCTACATCACGTCATCGTTCTTATTGCATTACTCCATTTTTCCATGAACTTAATACACTAGATGCATGCTGGATAGCGGTCAATGTGTGGAGTAATGGTAGTAGATGCAGGCAGGAGTCGATCTACTAATCTTGGACGTGATGCCTATGTAATGATCATTGCCTGGATATCGTCATAATTATTTGAGGTTCTATCAATTTCCCAACAGTAATTTGTTTACCCACCGTTTGCTATTTTTCTCGAGAGAATCCACTAGTGAAACCTACGGCCCTTGGGTCTCTTTCTCATATTATTTGCCTTCGCGATCTATTTTTATTTGCTTTTATTTCCAGATCTATTAAAAAAACCAAAAATACCTTGATGCAATTTATTTTATTTGGCGTTCAAACAATCAAAAATAGTGATGCCATTGATGTGATTTTTATCGCTCGAAATAATTTCAACAACAATGCTTATAGAGGTAATTTAATCTTAGGCCTTTTCCTAGTAATTCCTCTAATAAATATGGTAATTCCTATGGAAATCAATCTTATAATAAAAATAGGAATACCTCTGATCTTGGGAATAATATTAAAGAATTTATCAAAACGCACAAAGTTTTCAACACTTCCATAGAAGAAAAGTTGAATAAGATTGATGATTTGTCTAGAAGTATTGATAGAATTGCTCATGATGTGGAAAATATCAAGATGAATTTTTTTGTGCCTAAGGTTGATGAATCAATTAAAGCTCTTTAGAGCATCTCTAGTGGCTTGTGTAAATTTGGTAGTCTATATCTTCATATACACAATGGTGTAAATTTTTTTATTTTAGACAACCTCAGTTTTCAAGTGGATTGTCTAAATTTGGTAGCCTATGTCTCCAATGGCTATATTTTCAACAGTTTTCAACACAAAGAGCAGCAGCAGCAATATTTAGATATTCAGAGAACATCACCAATATTCAGATATTCAGAGAACAACACCAAAATTCAGGGAGCCGGCGCTCGCGCACACGCTCCTGCCTCGCAGCCGCCTCGCGCTCGTGCCTCACGGCCGCCGCTCGTGCACACGCTCGCCGCCGGCGCCCCAGCCGCCTCGCGCTCGTGCCTCACGGCCGCCGCTCACGCACACGCTCGCCGCCGGCGCCCCAGCCGCTCGCGCACAGGCTCACACTCGCCGCTCGCGCATCCCCCTCACACCCGCCACTCGCGCACATGCTCGCCACCGGCGTCGCGCTCGCAGCCGGAGCCCCATCTCCCTGCCCCTTCTCTCGCATCCACTTCCGCAAGGGCGACAGTGGCCGGCGGCGGTGGCCGAATTTGGCCTTAGATCCATCGGCCCCGTCTCCCTGCCCCGTCTCTTCAATCACTCCCCCTCTCTCCGAATCGGAAAAACCAGAGCGTACCTCAGCGACGGCGAGCTCCTCGGGGCAGTGGCATGAGCGTCTCCTCGTCTCCAACTTCTCCAGATCGGCGCGGGAGCGAGCTCGCGAAGGGGCAGCTCTGTTTGGACGTCCTCGCTCCGTCATCTAAATATGGACTATGCGTAGCGATTCGGATGGATGTCTAAAATTTAGACTAGCACATACACAAGCCGCTGGAGACATTTTTTGCCCTCTGATGGTCTATATTTGACATAGACTATGGGATACACAAGCCACTAGAAATGCTCTTCTATGTATGAAAGTAATAAAAGAACCACTATGCTTAGAGCTAAAAGAGAATTTTTAGAAAAAGCGCTTACTAGTGATTTCTTTCGCAAAAGTGATGAAGATCTTAAAATGATTGGTGTTTCTTCTACTGATTCCTTGTTTAGTAAATTTAATATTGATGAAAAAGGGACTGGAGAAGAGTCGACTTTAGGTAGAAGGCGTCCCAATATTTTGGAGGGTGAAAATCTTGCTGAAAAAATTGATGAAGGTGGGTTTGGAGAGGTCAAAACTTTAGCTAGTGATGCACCCACTCTTTTGGATTACAAAGACTTTAATTATGATAGTTGCTCTTTGATTGATTGTGTTCTTTGTTGCAATCCATGATAAATTCACCCCATGCTTATGAACAAAACAAAGCTTTTACTAAACATATTGTTGATGCTATGATGAAAGCTCTTGAAGAAAAACTGGAATTGGAAGTATCAATTCCTAGAAAATTGCATGATGAATGGGAACCTACTATCAAGGTCAAGATTAAAAATTATGAGTGTTTTGCTTTGTGTGACTTGGGTGCTAGTTTGAAGGAGATGAAGAGGAAAGGAATTTGCCCACAGACAGTGGAGGAGACCAAGAGGAAGGAGATGAATAGACGGTGGTGCTTGGGATAGGAAGGCGAGACAACGCCGTCGGGGAAGGTAAATAGATTTTCTCTGCGTTGCTCGGTAGAACAAAAACGAAAAATAAATTGGAAAAGGCATGATGACGAAGCTTGGCTGCATGATGTGGACCAATCAAAAGCTTGCTGATGTGTATAGCTTGCATGTGTAGAGAAATAGGTTAGTGGGGATCATCTATTTAGTTATTATAGATTATAGATTCTGAAATCTTTATGTGATGTGCTTGGTCTTACCGATATTGAATCATATTCTTTGAATTTGCACTTGGCGGATTCTACTATTAAAAAGCCTATGGGAAGAATTAATGATGTTCTTATTCTTGCAAATAAGAATTATGTGCACATAGATTTTATTGTTCTTGATATTGATTGCAACCCGTCTTGTCCAATTATTCTTGATAGACCGTTTTTACGCACTATCAGTACTGTGATTGATATGAAAGAAGGCAATATTAAGTTTAAATTTCCTTTGAGGGAGGGTATGGAACACTTTCCTAGAACTAGAATTAAGCCCCCTTATGAATCAATCATGAGGGCATCTTATGGATCTCGAACCAAAGATGACAAAACTTAGATCCTTGCTTTATGCCTAGCTAAGGGCGTAAAACGGGAGGCAACCCAATGAATAAATTTTATTTTTGCTTTTTGCTTCCTATGAGTTAGCACAATTATGCTACCGTTATTATTGTGTTTTTATGTTTTAATTAGTGTTTGTGCCAAGTAAAGCCTTTAGGATCTTCTTGGGTGATAGTTGTTTGATCTTGTTGAAAAAACAAAAAGCTTTGCGCTCACGAAATTAATTTTCATTTTTTACCAGAGAGCGATAAAATACCCATTCCACTTTTAGTAGATCAATATACAAATTTCTCAGGTCTTCCTAAGTTTTCAGAGTTTTTTGAGTTACATAAGTATTCGAAATAGTCAGATTGCTATAGACTGTTCTGTTTTGACAGATTCTGTTTTCTTTGTGTTGTGTGCTTATTTTGATGGCTCTATGGTTTTCTTTGATGAGTTTTTGCCATAGAAAAGTTGGAATATAGTAGATATAATACAAAAGCAAAATATGAATTGGTTTGATACAATACTTATAGTAGTGATTTATTATTCTTATACTAATGGATCTCACGAAGGCTTTGTTGAGTTTTGTGTGATTGAAGTTTTCAAGTTTTGGGTTATCTTACGATGGATGAAGGAAGGATGTAAGAGACTAAGCTTGGGGATGCCCCGGCATCCCAAGCTATTACCCAAGAATGAGCAACCAACTAAGCTTGGGGATGCCCGCGACTGGCATCCCCGCTTTCTTCCAACAACTATCGGTATTTTACTCGAGACTATATTTTTATTCGTCACATGATATGTGTTTTGCTCAAAGCGTCTTGTATGATATGTGTCTTTGCTTGTTTTATTTTGTGTTTTAAGTCATCAATCCTTGCTGGACACACCTATTTGGGAGAGCCAAAATTATATCTTGACTTGTTAGAATTGCTCTCTAAGCTTCACTTAATTTTTTTATGAGCAATGGACTTGCTCTAGTGCTTCACTTATATCTTTTTGAGCATGGTGTGATTTGTTATTTTTGAAGAAATGCACTCTTGCTTCACTTAGATTTATTTGAGTGTTAGTAAAATTTTGAAGAAATTATCTCTTGCTTCACTTAAATTATTTTGAGAGAAAGAAAATTTGTTATGCTCATGATCCTCACCTATATTTGTTTGATCTTATGAAAAGCAACACATGAAAATTAGTCCCAAAGTTATAGATATCCAAGAAGGATAAAGAAAGAAAAAGAAAAAATGTCATGAAGATCATTGGACAAAATAAACTTGATTCTTAGTAATAGTTTTGAGATATGATGATGTGACATGTGAGTCATCTTGATGAGTAATTATGCTTTAGTAAGAATATTGGTGTTAAGGTTTGTGATTCCCTATGCATGCACGAAATTCAATAATCATGCAATGACATTATATCCTACTTGTGGTGCATTATTCGGTGTTAATTATGCTTAATGCTTGCTTATGAGATTATTCGTTTCTTGGTTGGTCGCTTTCCAATCTTTTACTAGCCTTCATTTTGCACTAAGTATGACCTCTACTTGTGCATCCAAAATCCTTTAAACCAGTTTTGCCACATGAGTCCACTATATCTACCCATATGCAATATTCTTTTGCCGTTCTAAGCAATTTTGTATGTGCCATATCTAATTTTCAAAAACTTCTCTTTTGTGTGTTTGTTTCGCTCGTGGAGCAGTGAGGGGTGGCTAATATTTTCCATGCTAGATGTGTTATTCTCAAGATGAGTGTTTATTCACTTGTCATTTCATGAGAGAAGGCAAAGGTATTAGGGATGCCCAGTCCCGAAATGCAAAAACAAATGAATTTACTTTATGTTGTCAAATAATAAATTCCTTGGAAAGTGTTGGTATGGAGGGCACCCGTGGATACGATTATCCATGGAAAGTGAAAGTTATGGTGAAAAAAGGAATAAACTTTATTTTTTGTTTGGGAACCGCCTATGATATATCTATGCATGGAAAGTATTGGGAATTCTAAGTCGTTTTCGTTGGTGGGATGGACACACCTCCCAAAATGTTTTTATCTCTAAATTTTTTGCTTTGAGCTCTGGCACCTCTACAAATCCTTACTTCCCTCTGCGAAGGGCCTTTCCTTTACTTTATGCAAAATTTTTGAGTCTCCATCTTCTCTTATAAAAGCACGAACTAGGAGGCAATATGACCATGCTTAAGTATTGAGTGTAGTTAATATTCGAGTGTGTTTCATGAATGGATCAATGTTTGAGTATGATGGGCTAGGGATAACTTATTTTAGCGTTGATATTTTGAAAGACATGGTTGCTTGTTGATATGCTTGAGTATCTAAATTATCATGTCAAAACTAGACTATTGTTTTGAATCACATAAAAGTCCAAATATACATGCTATAAAGAAAAGAATATGATATGACATGATGAACATCACTCCACATCAAAAAATCTGTTTTTATCACTTACCTACTCGAGGACGAGTAGGAGTTAAGCTTGGGGTTGCTGATACGTCTCCAATGTATCTATAATTTTTGATTGTTCCATGCTATTTTATTATCAATCTTGGATGTTTTATAATCATTTTATATCATTATTTGGTACTAACCTATTGACATAGTGCCAAGTGACAGTTACTGTTTTTCATATTTTTTACATCGTAGAAAATCAATATCAAACGGAGTCCAATTGCCACTAAACTTTACGAAGTTTTTTTATGGACCAGATGGAAGATATTGGTCCCTGGTTGCACCTGGGGGAGTCCCGAGGAGGGGACAACCCAGTAGGGCGCGCCTAGGCGCGCCCTGGTGGGTTGTGCCCACCTCGGGTGCCCCCCAGACCGCCTCTTTGCTCTAGAAATACCCCAATATTTCAGAAACCCTAGGGGAGTCGATGAAATATTCATCCAGCCGCCGCAGAGTCCAGAACCACCAGATTCAATCTAGACACCATCACGGAGGGGTGCACCACTTCCATTGGTGCCTCTCCGATGATGCGTGAGTAGTTCTTTGTAGACCTTCGGGTCCGTAGTTAGTAGCTAGATGGCTTCATCTCTTTCTCTTTGATTCTCAATATAATGGTCTCTTGGAGATCCATATGATGTAACTCTTTTTGCGGTCTGTTTGTTGGGATCGATGAACCTTGAGTTTATGATCGGTTCGAACTGACTTAGGTTGGACCAGGACCCACCTATCCTCTACCAATAAGGAGTCGCTTTTGTTTTAGCAGTTCAGTGCCTCCAGATCTATCTTTTATATTCATGAAAGTATTTGAGTTTCTTTGAACTCTTTTATGCATGATCTCTTATAGCCTCGTATTTCTTCTCCGATATTTGGGTTTTGTATGGCCAACTTGATCTATGTATCTTGCAATGTGAAGAGGTGTCCGGTAGTGGGTTCGATCTTATGGTGCTTGATCCTAGTGACAGAAAGGGAACTGGCACGTATGTATCATTGCTACTAAGGATAAAAATATGGGATCTATATCTACCGCCATAGATAAACAGATCCCGTCTACATCATGTCATCGTTCTTATTGCATTACTCCGTTTTCCCATGAACTTAATACACTAGATGCATGCTGGATAACGGTCGATGTGTGGAGTAATAGTAGTAGATACAGGCAGGAGTCGGTCTACTAATCTTGGACGTGATGCCTATGTAATGATCATTGTCTAGATATCGTCATAATTATTTGAGTGTCTATCAATTGCCCAACAGTAATTTGTTTACCCACCATTTGCTATTTTTCTCGAGAGAAGCCACTTGTGAAACCTACGGCCCCCGGTCTCTTTCTCATATTATTTGCCTTCGCGATTTATTTTTATTTGCTTTTATTTTCAGATCTATTAAAAAACCAAAAAATACCTTGCTGCAATTTATTTTATTTGGCATTCAATCTATCAATATTTACAACTCTCTCCCGTCAACGCACCGTTTCTGGCGCCGTTACCCGAAAGGGACTGACAACCCCTTTAACACGTCGGGTTGCGAGTGGTTGTTATTTGTGTGCAGGGGTTGTTTACGTTGCGTTGCTTGGTTCTCCTACTGGTTCGATAACCTTGGTTTCATATATGAGGGAAATATCTACCGCCGCTGTGCTGCATCATCCCCTCCTCTTTAAAAAAACCGACGTAGGTTCAAGCGACATTAGGGCCTGACGCGCCCAGGTGGGTTGTTCTCACCTGGTGGCCCTTCTCTGGTGTTTATTGGCTCCAGTATTTATCAAATAATCCATAAAAAATCTCCGTAAAGTTTCAAATCATTTGGAGCTGTGCAGAATAGGTGGCCTGACGTAGCTTTTCCAGGTCCAGATTTCTAGCTGCCGGAATTCTCCCTCTTGGTGTGTTCCTTGTAAATTATGAGAGAAAAAACATTAGAATTACTCCAAAAAGCATTATTATGGATAAAAATATTATAAATAACGGTAAGAAACATGAAGCAAAATGGACGTATCAGCCTCCAAAGAGGATTACGGACCCCATAGGAGTCATCATCGCCGGCTCCGGTTGGAGCAGGGTTTACACCCGATTTGCCACAGCGCCCTCCCATGGGAAGCGTCCGATAACTAAGAATTATAACACACTTGGAGACCTGCACCGCCACAACGCCAAACACCACACCACTGCCACCACTAGCTGGAACGACCACGGTCACACCACCACCATCCTCGTGGGGTGGAGACCCGCACGACCCAGATCTGGGCACCGGAGCAACCACCAACGTAGTGCAGGAGCCACCCACGCCCACCTTGTGAGGGGGATGCGACGAAAGGTGTCGCGCCTAGGCATGGCCGCCGACAAAGAATCGAGCTTCCACCCCACACGTGCTGGCCCAGATCGGGGCCCGCATCGTCGCCACCCAGCCTCAGGCCAACCACGTAGTCCTAGCTCCACCTTGCGCCACGACTGACACCCGAGCTGCCACCTCCACGCTAAAGGGAAGCCGCCGCCCCCGCCCGCCCGCCTCCGAGTTTCCAGATCCAGCACAGCGCGTTGCCCTCCTCTGGCGAGGAAACGAACACGAGGATCCAGATGCGCCCCACGCGCCACTTTCCCCGGAGCGCACACGACCTTTGCCGGCGGCCCCTCGAGCGGCGGCGAGACAGGAGGGAAGGTGGGATGGGGGGACACGACAACGCGACAAGGGGATTCCGGCGTGTCCCTAGAGGAGAGGTGGCGCAGGGGGAGTCAATGTGAACACCATAAACTTAATGATCTACTAGTATACGCTCTTATATTTATTTATGGAGAGGAGCGCATAGATCTAATCGCTCTTATATTTCCTTGCGGAGGTAGTAATAACCAGGTGAAAATAAATCACAAATTGCAATACTGGACGAGTACATTATCCTTTTTTTTTCGTCGGCAGCGAACTGCCTGCAATGTGACATCATCAACCACAGCTGGTCCAACCCGCATTCCCCATCATAGAACCGGGGGAGGAAAAGGGGGAAAAACGAGAAAGGACTCTTCCAGTCTCCAACCCATCCCAATTCCCTCCCCCCGTGGAAATAGACTTCTTCCCCTCTCTCGATCTCGCAGGCCTCCCTCCCCCGATGTCCAGCAGCCGCGGCGACGCTCTCCTTGACTCGGCGCCGCTGCTCGGCGGCGGCGCCGGCGCCGGCGGCGGGGGCCAGCGCCGGGGCAACGCGCTCCGCCGGCCGTCGCTGCGCGGCGCCGCGCGCCTGCTGCGCCGCAGCGGGCGGCGGGCGATGCGGGAGCCGTCGATGCTCGTGCGGGAGGCGGCGGCCGAGCACCTCGAGGAGCGGCAGGCGGACTGGGCCTACTCCCGCCCCGTCGTGGCGCTCGATCTCCTCTGGAACATCTCCTTCATCACCGTCGCCGCCGTCGTGCTCGTGCTCAGCCGCAACGAGAAATCCCCCATGCCGCTCCGGACCTGGGTCGCCGGCTACGCCCTGCAGTGCGTCGTCCACATGGTCTGCGTCGCCGTCGAGTACCGGATGCGCCGAAGCCAGCGCGGCGGGGCCCCAGCACCCGCCGACGAGGAGAGGGGCAGCGACGGCTCGTCCTCGTCTAGCGACGAGGATGCCAGCGAGCACCATCTTCGTGGTCGCGACACCGATTACGTCAGGTAATTGGAGGGATTTGACAAGTAGGAGTAGTGGACATTTCTAAGCTGTTTAGGCACAACCCTGGTTGTTTCAAGTTACCTCGAAAGTTCAGCGAAACCGGTTTATGAAAGTTTAATTCCTAAAATTGATTTTTCGTCAAGTAGCCCATAGCCGCGGTAGTGATAACTTTGATTGATATACACCCGCAAAAAAGAAACTTTAATTGATATAGTGCCTGTGCGCCATTCTACAAGGAAAGACAGACCATTGCATAAAAGCCGTGTCAGTATTATACAGTTCTCCACCCCCAAAAGTTATAGTCCTGCAACAGTATGTTTGTAGGTTCCATGGATGGTTTCTTAATCTGCAATGTTCAGTGCTGAATAAAAAATGTGGCTGAAGCAAGGAAGGTGGAGTGGATTCATGGTACAGAGTTCTAAATACAGTTGTGAAGTTTAGTTTGGTCTGTTATGTCCCGTTCATCTTGTTTAGGTGTACTTCTGCTACCGAAGGGGGTTCAAAGATTCTAGTGTTGTGCTCTTGATAATAGCATTATATTTTACTATCTGCGATCATGCTGGCATAAGTTTCTCTTCCTTGTTTTTATGACACGTTTTGTGTGTCTCCCTCTTTCTTCTGCTCGTTAAAACATGCAGTGATCATTAGTGTCACATTGGTTGGTGTATTCATGATGTGTCTATTTAAATAGTCATCATGTGATTCCATATACGAGTGTTCATGTGTCAGCATGCAATATTTCCATTATGTCTTGTTCAGTTGTACCTGATTATATCATTGTGGTTTACTCTGGCAGTTTGGCAAAGCATCTGGAGTCTGCGAATACAATGTTCTCCTTCATATGGTGGATAATTGGATTTTACTGGATATCTGCCGGGGGTGAAGAGGTTATCCGTGATGCACCTCAACTATACTGGTACATATATGTTTGAAGTGATATCCCACTTTTCAACTTTCCTTATTTCTTCTGTTCGGTATCATAAACATGTTTTTGTTATGTCTTGCATTGCAGGCTTTGCATAGTCTTTCTGGCGTTTGATGTGTTCTTTGTTGTTTTCTGTGTCGCTCTGGCTTGCATTATTGGTATTGCCGTTTGTTGCTGCCTCCCTTGCATTATAGCAATTCTGTATGCTGTCTCTGATCAGGTATGGCTTTCAAGTATGTAAAATACGGTGATACAATTATAGATGCTTGCTACGTATATAATCTAGAACAACGGATCCAGTTCTGTGTCATACTGTTGATTCTCCTACAGATTTAACTGTGAGCAGTTAACACTCGTATGCCATTCTTGCAATTAGTTAACCTTTCTTTGCCATACTATCAAAATCAGGAAGGAGCATCTGAAGATGACATTCGGCAAATTCCGAAATACAAATTCCGTAGGGTGGATGAACCTGAAAAGGATTCTGCTGATGCCACTGAGTCTTCTGGTGGAATAATGATAGAGTGTGGCACCAACCAACCTATAGAGAAAGCACTTGCAGCTGAAGATGCAGTAAGTTTTCATGTCCTCATCTTTTGGTCATGCATGTCTTGGCCCTAACAATGCATGAGTTGCTGCACCTCTGAACCTGTTCGATTATACTTTGGACCATCTCATGTAGTATTGTTTGTTCATCATTCATCATGACTGAATCATGTCCAGTCAATGGGATGGAATAAAACCATTATTCTGTTTTGGTCAGCTCATACTAATGAAATACTTGGCTTTGGTGCACTTAGTTATTGGTTTGGGAAAATATGTTAGCCCATGCATGACTTAAGTTTAGTCTTCATCGGTAAGAATTACGAGCATTAAACCATTTGCTTGTTGTATGGCTCATGATAGGGAACTCTGCATTCATGCTTCTGTAAAACCTGTGCACTCCAGGATATAACATTGTTTTCCGCACTACTTTTCTGTTATTGCGCTACCTGGTTTATCTTCCAACTCCCGGCAGGAACATTTATTGCAGCCAATGCTGCCAACCTATATAAGCCAGTTGTTGCATAAGAATTTTATGAAGTCTATGCACCATGCTGTATCGTTAGCATAGGTGGCGCTTTATGATATTACTCTGATAATTCATCCATGCATTGTTCACCTTGTCAATGCAGGAGTGCTGCATTTGCATTTCAGCATACGACGATGGTGCAGAGCTGCGTGAACTCCCTTGTGGCCACCATTTCCACTGTGCCTGCATCGACAAGTGGCTGCACATCAACGCAACATGCCCCCTGTGCAAGTTCAGTATCCGGAAGGGCGGCAGCAGCAGCGGAAGCGAGGAAGTATAAATGTATCCAACTTGAGAATGCCATCGGTTCCAACCTCACGCCTGAGTCCGCGCTAATGTGGTGTAAATTTTTGTATCCCAAATGTGCTGATAGTGTCAACCATGTCATGTCTTAAAGGTGACTAAAGTGCTGTCCATATTACAGAATTAGTTCTGGGGTGTATCTCTGCAGTTCGGACTATATGCTTAGGTACCCAGTGGGCTGTATAATTATGTTTGAGCGATTCATACTATATCCCCCTACCTGTTTGTGTCAAATCGGGCTTGCAAAATTCTTGGTTGATTTTTTACAGCTGATGAAAGAGGCCAGGGATATAATTCCGGGCTGTAAATTGGTTTGCTCAATGATGCATCTCGTGTGGTAACTTATATGCGGTTCTCCTCCAGCATTGCTTTTCTTGACTGGTACTCTTATATCTTACAGTATAATTTTTCAAAGCATTTTACTGAGCTGGTTGCCATGGAAGGGAGGACTGTTCGTAGTACTGGTGCAATTTCGCTTCAGTAAACCGTCACATCGGGAAAAAGCAGTGGCTCGATTGACCGAGTGTTCAGTAAAAAGGTGAAATATTCGAAATGTAGCCGTTCTGGAATCTCACATAATGGAGGACCCACGGTTGTCTGCTGGTCTGTGATCCAGCAGTATTGAATATACCCACCCAGACCGCCAGATGATTCAGGAATTTCAAATCACCTCCCCGCAAATTTCTCTTCTTTTGGATTTTGGAGAAATCACCTCCTTTGTGGACAGACGACACCTGCACATCGGGCGCGATTTAGGAGCCCGAAACTTCACCAGATGAGCAGGAGACCTACCATCGATGACCAGATATTATACTTTAGGAGAGAACGTCAAAATTTGAGAGGAACTGCCGCAGGGAAAATATTCAAAAGGAGAGAGACGGCCGTACCCGGTACGCCGGTCGCTCTCGCTACTAGCCTTCCGTCTTCAGTGCTCCCTTCACCGCCGAGGGCCGAACAAGGCGGCTGCCCATCGTCGTTACCGTTTGACGGTTTCTGCTCACGCGATTGCGTGCGGCCTCGTTTGTTCCCCACGCCGGTCGCGGACCAAACCCCTCCCCCCATTCTTCCGTTATTTTTCTCCCACAGCTGCTTTCTCTGCGCACTCCGCACTCGCACCGCGCAGCTTTCCGCCCCGCTCCCTCCTCCTCCGCCCCCCGAAACCCTCGAGAGGTTCTGCGCGCGGCGGCAGCGGCAGCCATGGACTCGGCGGCGTCGCTCCTGGAGGCGTACCGCCGCGACCGGCGCCGCCTCCTGGGCTTCCTCCTCTCCTCCGCCGGCGGCCGCGCCGTCGACCTCTCCCGCGTCGATCTCGACGCCGTCAGCGCCGACTACGCTCTCGACTGCGTCGCCTCCGGTAAGGCGGCCTCTCCCATGCCCCTCCCCCCTCCGTACCCGGCCGTGTGTGTGCGGCGCGGGTGGAGCGTTTATTCTGAAAATTGAATTGAGCTAACTGTCGGTTGGTGTGTGTGTTTTTGTTGATATATCAGGCGCGCAGTTTGACGCTTCGGAGGCCACCAGGAGGTACTTTGACGACAGGAGGTACCCGATCATGGTATGCTTGAGCTGCCCGCTCGAAATTTCCCATCCATTTCAGCTCCGAAGTTTGATCTGGCACCTTGTTTCGTTGGATAATTGCTCCTGGTCAATCAATGAGTAGTGTTATATCAACAGAAATTCCTAGGAGCTGGCGGGGGGATGGAAGCTAAGAGTGATCCTAATGTTTGCCCCCCTCTAGTTAATACTAGTAAGAATGCATTCAAATCGCGTGCAACAACAGCAATAGCAGCGTTACAGAGCCATGGTTTGACTCTTCTAAGCCTATGCTGAAGTCTAATGGAAGCATATTCACCTTGTAGTAATTTTTTTAATGACATGGCTGTATGGTGCAAATATTTTTATGCAGCTAGACATGAAATCCCCCCTCAACGCTAAGCAGTATCTTACTGTAGTCGCATAATTTGAGATGACTAGCCTTTGATGCTAAGAATAGAGTTTTACCAGATTTAAGCAGCCCTCCATGATTTTCGAGGTTTATATGTGTGTTGCACTTCTGCACAATACTTTGTATGAAGATACTAATTACTCGTCTTGCCCTACCATGTTTGATGTTTTGTATGAAGTGTTAAACATAAACCCATTACACCTTGGTGCGCAATTCACCAATTAAATGCTAGAAGTTAAATAACAGTTTAATGATCCATGAACAACTGCTTGCAATTTTTCTGCAATTGTTAAGAATTTTCCATTCAACAGACGAGCTCGCCATCAGGGAACTCATATTTTCTTCTTTCAAGGCCAGAAGGCTCTGGTTCTCCTCCAAAGAAAGTAGCACCGGACATTGGACCCGAACCACCTGCAGAAGAGAACTCAAGTAGAGCAAGGAAACATAGTGATTCTTTTAAAGTAGCAGTTAACATTCAGGGAGCATCCTATGTTCTGAAGGATCTTAGTCTGGCAAATACGTCTCCTCGGCAAGCCAAAGAAATGGATCTTCTTTCTCTAGGTTTACCTAGATTAAATGCAGGTAGACAAATGTCCATGCTTCATTTGTGCTGTGCTTGGCTCCCCCCTCTTTTTACAAAGGGCAAGTAGGGTTTCCTAATTTGTATTCTTGAACTAATTATGTACTCTGTATTCGACCTTTAAGAATTGTCTGATGATGATCTAAGAGAAACAGCTTATGAGGTCCTTCTCGCTTCTCTATTTGTCAGGTAATTCACACATAAACCCGACTCGATGTCCATATTCATATTTACACCATTAACTCATTGTTGTGATCTCTTCCTTAATGATATGTAACCAACAGTGGAAAAATGTACTTCGCTGAAGAGAAGAGAGAAAAGAAGCCTAAATTCTTGAAGGGTTTGAGGTCGAAGACTGAAGGATCTAATTCAGTACCTCAGATGGAAAATTATTATACCCACCATCTTGATTTGATCCGAGTACAAATGGAGGCAAGGTCCTTCACCAATTTCTGTATTGTCCCATCGTTTTGTTAGTTTAACTAAAATAACTTTTGTGATTTGCTTTTAAAATACTTGGCAATGATAGCAAGGTTCACATGTTGCCAAACTCATGTGGTCTCCCTTCATTCCATGTGTGCATACTGGAAGTATGCATACTGCATAATGATCTCTGGAAGATTAGACTATCAAAGGACTCTATTTGTATTTGTTTTCCCTTTTATCTGCCCATTAAAATACCATTTTCTTCTTCTTTTGGGACTCTAAATTTTCCTATGCTGACCCAAGGACAGAAGGTTCTAGCTAGGAGAAGTTCATTCTTTTTGGTTCTTGGTGGTTTTGAACTTCTTTTTATTCTGTTTCCCTGATTATAATACAAGGGGTTAGTGTGGATAGAACTCACTATAAGAACACATTATTTCAGATATCAGAATCTATGGATACATTGGCTAAGAGAGCTTTAAGACGTATTGGTTCGAAGATGGTGCAGGGACAACTTGACGTGCCTTGCATAGCACTACAACTATTAAGCTCTGTTGGCAAATTTGATTTCCCAACAGAAAGATTGCGTGTACAATGGCAAAGAAGACAGGCAAGAATCTTTAGTTGTTTCTCTCTACAGCATGGATGCTTGTTCAAACTATTATTCACAATTCTTCTCTCCAGGTAAATGTTCTAGAAGAATTACTTCTGTTCTCAGCATCTCATGAGTGCAACATGAGTGAAACATTGCGGATAGTTCTCTCCAAGCTAAAAAATACAGAGGCAAGTACCATTATCCATATCTTACATCATTTTGTATTGATTAATCATTAATGTTACTAGTGTCTCATAAGCCGCATCAATTATTTAATCTTTCTCTTCAAGTTGCCCTCGGTCTCAATACTGAGTTGCGTCTATATTTGCATCATAAACTATTCCAGGACTGGGTCGTGAGTGTTCCTGATGGGCGTATTGAGGTCTTGACTATCATTGAAAGATACAACACAAGACTATCTACAGCTTCAAAGAAGTTCGGCCTTAAAGGCGAAACCTACCATTGGACTCAGAGCTATCATTTTAATTCTAGGCTATATGAGAAGCTACTCTCCAGTGTCTTCGATATTCTTGAAGATGGGCAACTTGTAGAGGTTTGTTTTTCTTTTTGGTATGCTTAGAAAACTCACTTTATTGCATATGTACCAGAATTGTTCTTGAACGACAATGTGGCATTAAGTCAAAGGTTGCATCTTGAGTTCCTGACAGTGTTATTCTGTTTGCTACCAGGAGGCTGATGAAATACTTGAAACAATGAAGCTGACCTGGCCTATATTGGGCATTACCCAAAAGTTGCATGATGCCCTGTATGCTTGGGTGCTTTTCCAGAAGGTCTATTTGCTACACTGTTTGCTCCCCTTTTTTTATCAGAAGAATTCTACTTTTCAACCCTGAACTCTTCAGACCGGTTGGTTCACAACCTTCAACCATTGAAACCGTTAGGAAATATGCAACTCATATTTTTTTTCTGCGGGGATATGCAACTTGTATATCCTGAGGGCCAATGGCTAATATATACAGTATTATATAGGTGGTAAATATGCAGAATACCCCTCATACAATGGGGCAAACATACAGGCTATACTGGAATATAATATAACTCTACCCTCCCCCACCTCACCCCGCCACTCCCCCCTTAACTCAGGGTGGATCCACAACACTGAGTTTGGATGCTGCACTCTAATCCAGACCTTCGTAAAGAAATCCGCCAACTGTAACTCGGAAGGCACATACTGAAGAGCAATAACCCGATCCTGCACACCAGCGCGCACAATAGAAGCACTTGGTGAGCTCATGCTTCACAGGGCGACGTGCTATACTGATAATACTTATACTGTCTGACAAGAGGGGAGTAGGACAGAAACACCAAACTCCTGAAGTAACCATCATGACCAAGACACCTCTGCCGTCAACAAAGCCATAGACTGCAACTCAGCCTCTGCGCTCGAACAGGAAACTGCAGTCTGTTTCTTTGTCTTCCAGGCAATGAGAGAACCACCAAGAAAAACACAGTAAGTAGAAAGTGAACGGCGATCCGAGGGATTACTACCCCACGTAGCAAATAGGCCTGAAGCTGGATGGATCCGGCAGGGCAGAGTTGACCAGGACGGCAGCGAGCTCCAGGGCCAAGACCTGCAGGCGAGTGCTTCAGCAGGCGGGCGACGCATGCCTTCGACCTAGGGGACTTGGCCTGTGGGATTGGGGCGTTGACCTGTGGGTGGATGGGAGGTACAGCAGCGGTAGGCAGCAGCGTAGCCGGCAAGAACAGAAACCGGCGGCACGAGAGAGGATCAAGCACGAGTTGCGCGTGCCTAAAAAAAAACCCTAGGGCTCTAATACCATGTTAGGAAATATGCAACTTGTATTTCCTGAGGGCCAATGGCCAATATATATATGCATGTACAGGTGGGAAATATGCAGAAAACCCCTCATACAACGGGGAGAATATGCAGGCTATACATGCAATATAATATAACTCTTAACAGAAACCATGCTTTTTCACCCTCTGGTAGTTTCACAAGTGGTTTTGGGTGACGTGGATGACATGTGTCCACACATCATTGCTACACCAAGTTCCATGTATTCATCTGTTCCTACCAATTTTTCTTCCATCTCTAGCATTTATTGTGATTTTTTTAATCAAAATGGTGGGGCTTGTTTTAGATTGTGCCTCATTGTAGTATTTGTTTGTTCATGGCAGTGAGGTGTGGACACATGGCATCCATGTCAGTTAAAACCACCCGCAGAACCATCTGAGGGTGAAAAGTATGTTCCAGCAGATTATGTTTGCAACTCAAAACAGTTTTAGAGTCCAATGCTGAAAACTGAACTTTAGCCAGAGTTCTGTGTTGAATAATAGGCATTTCTTTTATACTCCCTCCATTCCAAAATATAGTGCGCCCGCGCTTCCCGAGGTCCAACTTTGACCATAAATTTAACCTACGAGACCAACTGCGGCGGGAGAAAAAATTATATAATTGAAAACTTCTTTCGAATACGAATTCACTGATATAATTTTTGCTCCCGCCGCAATCGGTCTTGGTAGTTAAATTTACGGTCAAAGTTGGAGCACGTGGATAGAGGAAGCACTACATTATGGAATGGAGGGAGTAGTAGCAAGTTGTTCGTCCGTTACTGCGTCACGTTACTGTGGCATTATAATCATGCATACTGTTAGATTTGGAGTTGCAGAAGATCCATTTGTCACAAACAGATAGAAGGAATATTAACAGTATATTTTTATTTGCGTATTGAAATCACTACCAGAAAAATGACAGGCATATTTGAAACAGTGAACTCACTTTTGCCATGGACAATATATTGCATAGACTACACATGCTGGTCCAAATTTGGCTGATAATATAGTACTACAAAACAGTTGTGGACCTAAATCCTGGGTTAAGCCACATGATTGGGTGGTTCTTGTGGGCAAAAACAACTCAACTTCCGGGGTAGTTTAGAAAATTGCAAGGGTCCCACTTGTCAGAGCAAAGGGAGCGGCAGACGGGCCAGCGCCACCAACTGTTATGTTTATAGTACTCCCTCCGTTTCTCAATATAAGCCCTTTTAGATATTCCAATACGAACTACATACGGATGTATATAGACATATTCCAATACGAACTTAGAATTGAGAAACATTTTCAGACTTGTTTTTGAACAACTGGTACAGACCGATTGTCTTGTGAATGATAAACTAATTCGATTTTATTCTGCTTAGCTCACTTCTTACATGGAAAGCTTCCTTCTTCCATTCTTCAAAAATGTTTTTCTTGGCAAGAGCATTTTGTTAGTGCTAGTACCATGCCAGTGATGCCATACTGATTTGTATGGTTAATTTCCTTTTTTTCAGTTTGCTCAAACTAGGGAAATTCTTCTACTGAAACAGACAGATCTTCAGATACAGAAACTTCAGTTACATAATAATGTTAGAGAAGCAGAGCTGTATATGGATAGCTTTGTTTGTTCTGTGGAAGGATTTGGAAGCAACGGCGCTCTAAATTTGGTGGACAGTGCCCTTCTTAAAATAAACATGTGGTGTCGCAGACAACTGAAGAATTATCACTTATACTTCAGTCAGGTTTGTTACCTCCCTTGTTTGGATCTTTAAATATTTCAGCTGAGGATTTTTTTAATCCATCAGGCCATCAACTTATAGGTAGATGTGCCTTCATGTTCTACCAAACCTATTAACACAAGTTATATCATTTAGTTATTGTTCTGTAATGCATGAAGGATGCATAGATGCTTATAGCCTAGGTCATCTATATTACTTCTTAGATGAACTCTTAGGTTCAGGCTGGTACTGAAGTTAACCTGACTGTCTTGTGACCTATGATTTGACAAATGTTTATATCCATGTCCATGTTAGAAATTTATCATAGGCCAAGCAGATGATGGAAGTATAGTTTGTTGAATTATAACCATGGCCCGCCAATTCTTTTATTACTGAATAAGCATAAGTTTTCTATTTCTCCGCTTTAATTCTTCTGTAGGCTGTTTTCTGTGTCTCTGCAGGTTTTTGTTTAGTTAGGCTTTTGGTTAGTTTTTCTAGATTTCTACTCTTTTCGGCCTTTGCCTGTACTTTGTGTCACCTTGACATTTTCTCTCCTAGACAAATGCATATTCGAGAAAAAAAACATAAATTCAAAACACTTAGACAGTTGCAGATGCAGGTTAGTCATCCATTATTATTTGTCTCATGAGTCATGGCCTTCAACTTAATCAGTTTCAACAATGATTTAGTCCGATTTACATTTGTTTTGTCTAAAAGTTCTTTTATATAGGGGAAAAAGGGGTTGGTCCTTCCGATTTATATTACCAGAAACCAATCCGCAAAACTGGCATAATGCTGCGACAAAGTTTGCCATAAGAGCTTCTTAATCTTGCCTTTCTGGTACAGGCTAACTGTTCAATCTTCGAGAGCATGCTGAACTTGGTGTTACTTTCAGCGGCAAATCTTAATGATGATGACGAGGAATCCATGGTTAGATTTTTTTAATTTCTACTATAGTACTTCTATATATGCACCCTCGTTTACCTGGAATGGAGCCTAGCTCAATTGGGCAGGGGAGTGGGCCAGGACTGAGTCCTCTCCAACTGAATTGGCGTGCCTCTTTTTTCTTAATTAAATCGATACCTAGTTCCTCGAGTGTATATCCGATGCATCCTGCCCTTACAGTGCCTTACCCATTCTGGTTAAATAAAAATATTCTTGTGTTAGTTTGACATAAGTAGAGATAATCTCTGAATATTGATGTGACATATTTAATTCCAAACTATCAAAGTTATATATACCCTGCAAGGCCTGACATAGTCATGATAATTGACACTAAACTCCATTCAGCAGGGAAATTCTCAGAAAAGAAGCGTTTACAACTTGCTCAAACTAGGAGATATTTGCTGGCTGGCCGTACATGAACGTTCCTCATAAATTTTTTTCCTTAAAAATGTTATGTGGTAAATCACACATTTTGCTTTGTATGTCCTACTTCTAGACTTTAGTCATGACCTACAGAATGTGAGAAGATATAAGAAACAAAAAAAGTTTCACTTGGATCAGATTGTTCACTAGTCATGTTTGTACCGTGGTTGCTAATGTAATCAATGTTGTAAGGAGTTAAGATAAGCTACAGATCATCATCCTGAAGGCCTGAATTGATATTTTTCATAATACTTCCATCAAATTCTTTTGGCAGTCTTAATAAAACACGGACATGAGTGCTCCCTTTTGGTCAGTTTGATCCCTCTTGTCATGTAAAGTCACTTGGAGTGTTTTGGCTCATCAGTTAGTTTGTCTTTTGTGTTGGATGCTAACCTTCTCTTGTTCCCCTTATTAGGCCTTGTTTGAATGACCTGGGATCCTTTCCATCCAATCAAGGCCTTATTAATAAATTTTGGTTCCATTAAGACACTCAAATTTGCCTCATAAGTTGCTTTCAGGGTCCACAGTGCAATGCTTTGATATATTTTGGATTTATTTCAGCTCATTGGGACCCCGCCTGGCAGTTCAGCAGAATCTACATTGATCCACATACTCGTTGTCAGATCCAT
The DNA here is from genome assembly GCF_003073215.2 of Triticum urartu. Lineage (NCBI taxonomy): Eukaryota > Viridiplantae > Streptophyta > Magnoliopsida > Poales > Poaceae > Triticum > Triticum urartu. The sequence goes on from NC_053023.1 coordinate 634,104,531, forward strand.
TCAAGCTGCATATAAGCATGTGAGTTAAATCATCCTGTGTCCCACTATCAAATACATTTGGCAAAAAATAGAGCATGATTTTTAATGTTTCATATTTCCATTATGCTTCATTAGGCCCTAATTGTAGCAGATGGCCAATCAAAAGCAGAATTTAAGCATCCATTGATATTGCTTGCAAGTGAGCTAAAGCTATTAGTGGAGAAAGAGTGCTCTGCATTCAGCCCAGTACTTCACAAATATTATCCTGAAGCTGGAAGAGTAGCACTAACTGTCTTTCACCTACTTTATGGCCAACAACTGGTTAGTAAACTCCCTTGTCCGGCTCAGCTGCAATATTTTTGTTGTGTCAACTTGTAATGATGTTTGCTACTACCATTGGTATGAAGGAGCTGTTCCTGGAAGGGACGGATCATTCAGAAAACTTGAAAGAGATACTGGGAGCATCGAATAGCTTTGAGCTCTGTATAGCTCAGAAGCTTTACTCAATGTACGGGGAAGCTGCTGGGTCTTCATTGTCTAACTTCCTAAAACCATACATGGTAAGGCATGAGGATGTGCTTTGTGCTTGTTATACATGAATATTTGAAAGTATGCTTTATCCTGAAAATACTTGGGAACGCTTTATACATTTGGGCTTTTGTTAACATAATGAGTGTAAAATAATCTTCTCCCTCTACCCCTATGATGCGATTTTTATAAACATGAAATATCTTGTATAATCCGTTCTGCTAATTGCATAGCTGATGGTACCAAAGTAATGTAGAACTATGGAAGTCAGTGGTTTGATATGCTACTAAGAACCTTTTTTATTGTGCCTGTCAAACTGCTAAGCTATCCTGATTTCGTAGATACCTTGCTGTTTCTTGACACAATCATCTTGACGCAATGTCTTCCCTAGTAGTTTATTCATAACGTCAAAACCTAATCTTATTACAATGCCAGGACAACTATTTATACACTTTGCAAAATAAAATAAAATTATAAACAACCGAGTTGGGAGTCACATGGAACAAATTTCATGCACTTAACTTTCGAAATACCTTGCAAGCAACTTCTCACAACAGCAATCAGTTTCCATTTACTTATAAGGCAAACATTAAAGTACATTATGTTGGACTTAACAAATTTCATGCACTTAACTTTCAAAATACCTTGCAAGCAACTTCTCATTTTTAGTTTAGATCAAACTGTATTGGTATGCCAAGTGGCATTTCCACAGTTACATTATGTTGGACTAAATGACACCTTTTAAATTTTAAACAGATAGATCGTTTTTCTTCATCCATCATTCTTCAGTGGCTTCATGCTCAACATGAGAATGTTTTGGAGTGGACAAAGCGTACCATTGAGATTGAGGTTTGTTACCCTATGCAAAATTCACTGCTAAGATTTTTTAGTGCATAGTTAATTTTGCTAGAACATCCTGAAAATGATTCTGTATTTACTTTGCATTGATGCTCACATGGAAAATAGGAAAATCCCTCTGTAGATTTTGGTATAAAGTGGCGTGATTGTAAAATTGTGCATGCGGGTATTATTTGGTGCAAATTTGATCACATTCATTTTTAGTGCCACATGGTTCATACAGTAACTTGACTGCTAGCTCAATGCATTTTATGATGTTAAATTGGTAGTTACAGTCTTGCAGTCAGGTTGAATCTTGCCAAGAAAGAAGAAAATTTGAGCTTCATTTATTGTGACAAGATAATAATATATTAACTACAATGTCAGATTTGAACAACCTTAGTGCAGTGGGATAGCTCAGTGTTGATTTTACTTAAACTGGCATGGTAAGTTTCAACAGAACTGTACTGGTGCTACATATGTAATATAATCAGACGCATATGGTTGTTGTTATTGACACAACTCTGTAACTAGTACTGCCGTCGCAACAAGATAACGGTAGCCCATATGACATTCTTTAGTTGGGTACTTCAATTTTTTCTATTTAAGATTCCTCTTTAATAGCCAACTCTTACTTCAGACTTTTGTTATGCATCATAAATTTCTTTTGTTTGTCTTTCGTATGTATTTTTTTGTCTTCTTTTAAGTGTCCAAGACAAATTGTTCATGCGGGCTGTTGTTTCATCTCTGGTCCATAGGATTGGGAGCCTCTGTCAGTTCACAGGAAACTAGCAACATCTATGGTTGAAGTCTTCCGGATTGTGGAGGAGGTCAGCTTTTCTTCTAATGAGCTCAGTTACCACCATATTTTATGTTCCTGAAGAAAATGAAGAGAACAAAAAAAAATCTCTTGCTTTTGGATGACTTGGTGCAAACTTATTAGTAAACATGGTGATTACTAGGAAATGAGCCTAGCCCATTTGATTGGACGAGTAGGTGTACAATCCCACCACTTGGGTTCATCATCATGGACACAAATTTAGCCTCCTATTTATATTGCCGGGGCTTCCCTTAAAAAAAATGCTATCTGATCTTGATGCAAGCTGAATATTTGGAAGTTCAGTATGGAGGCAGAATCTTCAATATTTGCAGTCACTGCCTGAATGTTGAAGTTCTTCAAAAAAATTCTGACGGCTGTTCTATTACAAACTCACATTTTTCTCATTTTTTATTCAGTTAATACTCTTATATTTGCTTGGGGCTTATCTGATCATTCTATGTGCAGACTATTGATCAGTTTTTTAACTCAAGTCTACCTCTGGATATTGTCCACCTGCGGAGTCTGCTTATAGGGATCACTAGCAGCCTTCAAGTCTATTTGCTTCACATGGAAAATCAACAAGGTATGCCTTAATCCTGCGTAAATGGCAATGCCCTATCTTGAACCCACGAGGTCTCATTTGTACAGTACATTTGTACTCCCTCCGTTCGGAATTACTTGTCGCAGAAATGGATGTATCTAGACGTATTTTAGTTCTAGATACATTCATATCCGAGACAAGTAATTCCGAACAGAGGGAGTAGTAGGTATGACAGTAAGTAACCAACATGAGTCCTAATCTCATCACGTCAGGTGTGTCAACGGAACTGCCCACTTTATAAGTGAACTGTTGACCTCAAATGATCTTGGAACGAAGACTACACTGAGTCGGCATCATACTCTTAGGCACCACACTGATGCTGGTGTTACTTGCACAGCCTTGTGACTAGGTTTACTATTAACAGATCTGTCAATGGGTATCATGAGATCTCTGTGTTGGTATTCTTGCAATTTAAGGACTATTATAATTTAATGTGAAACACCATGTATCTTTGAAAAGATTATGAGTTTGCCACATGTGGTACTGTTTTCAGTACATATTTGAATTAGTACTTGGATTATTAGACATACCAGCTAAATGCTTGTGCGTTGCTACAGAAGTTAAATGCTGATGCATTGCTATAGAAGCTTTTTTTTAATTGCGTGAGTTGTTTAAATGCCTGTGTCATCGTAGTCCCTAACTTTGCGCATATAACAAAAACTGAAAATATACATGAACCGAATCAACTGATCAAAAGACTGATACATTTGCCTACTACATCCTAGAGGCTGTGGGATACCGCTACAGCCATCATCTTCTTTGCTTTTAAGCAATGCCTTAATACTTATGAAGCACAATAGCATGTAGCAGTTTCACAAGTATATAGCATCTACTCCCTCCGTAAAGAAATATAAGAGCGTTTAGAACACTAAAGTAGCGATCTAAACGCTCTTATATTTCTTTACGGAGGGAGTGCTTTTTTTGTATCTTCTAAAAACGGTATTAATTACTTTTGCTTTGTTGTATCAATAACTGTTTTTTCTTCATCTGTTATTTCTCGATTGCAGTTTCTAGAGCTACCCTGCTACCTGTTGCGCCAGTCTTGACACGTTATGCGGAATCAGTTAATCCATTTGCCAGAAGGAAACCTATTGAGCCTGCAGTTCGTGAAGAGAAGGTGGCTAATAAATTGAAAAATTTGACAGTCCCACAATTATGTGTGAAACTCAACACCCTTCAGGCAAGACATTTTGGTTACCCCACCTCTTCCCAAACCGCATGACTGGATTTTTCATTAAACCCTTTCAGCAATGCATCTGTGACCTGTGTTTTGTAGATGCCCAATTGTGTTCATTTTGATCAAATGCTGCCATGGTCGTAGAATCAAAGGTTTTTGTTTTGTTTTGAAAATGGGTTATTCAGTTATGGAAAAACATCATATTTACAAAAATCCTCAGTCAGTTTCGACACGCAGGTCGGCACTGCACCAAGCATAACCCCTCCATAATCAAAGTTTTATTTTAATAATTTTGAGTTTCCAAAACACATATGAGAAAATGGCAGTCTTGCCCACGGATCCGGGTGCACCCATGGAGCGTGGGCACAGGGGGCTTGTCTCCTACATGGAAGATACCCATGAATGTCACTGGGACTGAGAGGGCATGGTTACTCGAATATCAAAATACGTAATAAATGACTTCACTACTCCACACCTCTCACACAATTGTGTAAGCCTGCTTTGTGTTAGGTAAAAGCATATCGACCCAGTTGCTTCATATGAGCTCCGCACTTGCAAATAGCTCTTAGCAGCCCATTGCCCACGAACATCCAGCTGTACCCTTTTCAGCACGTCGCACCTCCAGTTATCATCTTGGTACCATACCTGTTGTCTATGAAAGGAGGGCCAGACGAGTACCAGGCTTGCATTGGCGGGTTTTGGATAGCGTTACCCGCTCAAACCATCCCTTCTGCCATCCCTAATCTTGTCATGGAATGATTTCATAAAAGTTCTATAACTTTGCCGGCATTTTTAATCTTCTATATGGTCTAGATAAACAGAATCGCTTCCATTATTCTTGTCACCACATGCACTATTTTTAGTATCAATTTTCTTATGATCCAGTTATTTGCTGAATGCTGCAGTACATTAGAGATCAACTTGATACCATAGAAGAGGGCATCAAACAATCCTGGGTCGATGTCCAGTCAGGTAATCCACCCTCTGTGGCCCATTTTTGTTGTTACAGTGCTGCATTGTGTCTAGTTAGTGAGAGATTTTGTTGTTGTAGATCCAAAAACATGCTTTCCACTTACTAGTCTTATTAGTTCTAGCAAGATTTTGTTGTTTTAACTCCAAAAAACAATGCTATTAACTAACTAGTATGATCAAATCTATTGGAAGTAAGTGTGTTTCAAAATCCACACTTCCACAGCAATACCAAACAAGTTTGTCCTTCTGTAATTTTCATATCACATGGTTGTTATCAAGGTATCCTTGAAGTCATGGTAACCAATTATTTTTATGCCTTTTTCTTCCCTAACTGGGGCGGCATTTGTTTGTGCAATCATATGGGTCAATGGAGACTTATGAACAATGCAGGGTTGGGGGGCTGTTAGATTGACCTTAAAAAGGGTTACAAGCTCAAATACTGTTTAACGAGCTGCTCTAGAGGAATTTCATATGCATGTCTAGGAGCATTGGTGGTGAGAAATTCGAGCCTTTATGCCATGGGCTTCTTAGACTGTTGATACCGTAAGCAAGGGTTATGATTTTTTTCCTGACATACAACTGACTGCTTGTCTTTTTCATTAGATTGAAGGCGTCAATATAACAAAAGTATAGCAAGAAAAAAGCAGAAACATAGACTCCTAGGCATAACAGCAATATAACAAAAGTACAGCAAGACAAAAACAGAAACATAGACTCCTAGGCATAACAGCAAAACAAACAGATTTTTTTATATAAAAACCAACAGAACAGAGCAAAACAAATGAAGCAAGAGTTATAAGTTGTCCCTATGTGAAGTTTGCCAAGCTTAGTGTTATAGACGATACCTTATGCATAAGTAGTATTTGTTCCTGTACTTATATTAAAGTCGTGGAGTTGGTAGACTCTTCTCGTCTTATATGCCTAGTGAAGGAGTTCTCTGAAAAATCGTCATCGTGTGATGATTCGATTGATGAGTTACAGTATATGGAAGGAAAATTATACATGACTAATGTTTGTTCCTCTTTTCTTGCAGCTGTGGGATTGTTAGACTATTTGTCTTATATGGCCAGTGAAGGAGCTACTTCAAAAAGTTCGCCTTCTGATGAATCGATTGATGAGTTATTTACAATATTTGATGATGTGCGAAGGACTGCGGTGAATATAACTGACACGATCTTGAACTTCATTGGTGAGCTACTTAGTCTGTGCTCTCCACAATTCACTTCTATTAGTTGAAATAAACTTTATGCAAGCATATTTAAGAATACATTCTAGTCGATAGTTCGTAGTCATGACATCATGGAACAGGCAACCTGTTAGAAACATTTTGCTATTTGTTTATCTTTAACTCTTAAAATCTAGGGAAGTGTTGTAATGTTCGACTAGTACATCTGGGTAATTACCGTATTGAGCTGATCAGCATGGCTGAATGGGAGGGATTTTAAAAGAAAGATGAGATTAGACCGTGGACTCGTGGAACTAATGTGTGAGAGCGCTGAACTTGAAGAAGTCCTAACTGATAGAATCAGAGCCGCGTGTACCAGAACCGTTTCAGCCCTAAAATACCAACTGAACTCATCCTCTAGAGAAAGAATGTATGTCTAAACCAAAATTTCCTTCTAAAGATAAGATAACTTTCCATCTAACTTAAATATCAACTTGCCCCCAAGATGACTGAATTATTCTTAAGCCTATTCAGCCGACCCTTGTATTGTGCTATGGCTACCCTAGGTGCACCAACTCCATGGGACTCAACACTTGACGGGCTGAACAGACTGGACATCTGATGCCATGTGCCCATGATAGTATATTGCTAGAGTTGCCATCAAATTGCTAATCTAGTGCTCCTTTGGCTGCATAAATATGCAGTTGGGAAATATATGAACAAGAATATAAAATCCATATGGCGTATCTAGTGTATACTGTCATAACTTCTAGCAATTGGCTGAGCTGTTCTTTCTTGAGCTGCTTTATATTGGAGTAGGTTCTCTCTTTCTCTCTCTCTCTCTCTCTCTCTCTCCCCGGTAGGGCATTCACTTTATGTTTCCTCGTAATGTGCATATACCCCCACTGAGCCATTATAATACAACTAGCTCATTGTATAGCACTTCAGTTAGACCAATATGTGCTTTGGGTAAGGTACACCATAGATCATGGCGATGTACTATTGCTGCAATTGTGGAACTTCCTGTGTTCGTTCCCGAGCAATACACAAATGAAATTTCATTTTAAATGTATAAGGAATAATAGTTTTGCACTCTTCTGTTGTTGCGTTAGCCTGATATTTCTTGGAAGAATCATTATCCCGATACAGTTCACTTGAGTTGCCAGAGAAATGTTTTGCAGGAACAAGGGCTGTTTTCTGGGATATGAGGGACTCGCTTCTTTTCTCCTTGTACCGTACTAGCGTTGAAAGTGCACGCATGGAGATTTTTATCCCTACAATTGAACAGGCAGTGAATCCAAACTTGGGATACCTAGTTACCTACATGTTCAGTCAGTAAGCATGTCTTGCTTTTATCCTTATTAACTGATGAATGACATATGCTGCAGGTTCTTGATCAGGTATGTGATCTAATCGTTGACGTGTTGAGAGACCGAGTTGTGCTGAGAGTTTTTCAAGCATGCATGGTATATGTCTAATGCTCTCATAGGTGCAGTTTTTTCAAAAATATCTTATTTATTTGATGTACAAGATGGTTAAATTTCAAATGTTAACTTTAATTAGGAAGGATTCATTTGGGTCCTACTTGATGGAGGTCCATCCCGCGCATTTTTGGAGACAGATGTGAATTTGATGAAAGATGATCTGGCTATTCTCAAGGTGAAAAAATAAGACTTAAGCACATGTATGTTGTACATATTGTGAGTTAGAAAAGAAGCAAGAGGCTTGCAAGACATTGAGCATATCATTTTAACAAGTTGACACCTTTATGAAACTGGATATATGATTGTAAGATTTATTTTTCATAACTGTTGAATATTTTCTTGCAGGATCTTTTTATAGCAGAAGGCCAAGGTTTACCATCAGATGTTATTGAAAAGGAGGCTAAATTAGCTCAGCAGATTTTAGACCTCTATGTGCTAAAGGTCTAGTGCTTCTTTTTCCTTCAATCTTTTATCCAAGAAAAATGCTATGCAGTAACTAACTTAAGGAAAGCTACCGACTGCTGTTTTTCAGGCTGATATTATCATTGATTTGCTGATGAAAGCAAGTGAACATATGTCACACCATCTTGAACCCGCAGCTGCTCGGAGAAGAAATGTACATGATATCCATACCCTCCTTCGAGTTTTGTGCCATAAAAAGGATAATGGTGCCTCCACATTTTTGAAAATCCAGTATCATCTTCCAAGGTCCTCAGGTGAGACAAAATTAGTGATGCATTATGATTGAAGTCTCTCAGCAACAGTAATACGCGCTATTATTTTATGTAATTTGGTCCCTGATCCTCTGCTTCAGTTCATCATTATCAAAACACATGCACATAACTCTGATCTACCTTACATACTCACAGCCCCAAAATGCTAAACCTACGGGATCAAACTTATGGATATCCTCCACTAACACCCCCCCCCCCCCCCCCCCCCTAATTGTCTGTGGGGTTTCGTCATAAACAACCAAATGATGTCATGTCAGTTCTGTAATCACCACTCCGTAGTGCCCCATGCTCCTCACTGCCGATGCGTGTTTCGAGTAGCATGCGGACTTCACCTCAACTGTTATACATATCTGAAGAATTACAATCATTTCAGTTCCTGTGAAGTAAAATGAAGTAGACTTCACCTCAAATGTTATACATATCTGAAGTACAATCATTTCATTACATATCTGAAGAATTATGTAATGACCGCAAGTTCTCCGTTGATGCAGATTATGACGATGTTCCTGTGAAGGATGCACCATCTAAAGTGCCTATATTTTCAGACATGCTGAATAGGGGTGCTTCATTTAATTGGTCAGAAACTGGGCAGCAGAGTTTTAGGATTATGAAGAAGAAACTGCAAGAAGCTAGTTGGCAGTAAAAGGTGTCTCGGTTGGAAAATTCTGCTGAGTTTGCACATGTCCTTCACATATCTGTGAAATAGGCAAGTAATAAGAAAAATCTAAATTTGTATAGCACATGGATACGTGCAAATAGATGTTATCCCTTTGTTTTCTGCAGTCAAGCTGAACCTAATGTTCCCTCTTTTTACCTCTTATTGCCTTCACATGCTGCATTGAATTACTTATGCCCGTTCCATGGACTGTGGAGTTACTATGCACAAACATTTGTTCCTGCATGTAATGCTACAATGTCTGATGAATATTGTAGACTTCAATTTTATCCACAAGGGATGAAGCATTCCCTGTGATTATATGATTAACACAACATCCTTCCTAATGATTATATCCACATCTTCATGTTTGTGTTTTTATGCACTCTTAAATTATTGTTTAACTTTTTAAAGTTATTGCACTTGTAAAATTCAGAACGAGTAGGGTGTTATTTATTTGTTTTGATGAGAAGGCTCGTCAACGTTGCAGATCACGCTGTTTGGACAGAAGATGCAACTTTGCATATGTTCAGGAAGTAGCGAACGAAGGCATTGCTATAAGGCCTTTTTCTACACATAATGGATTAATGGCGTCCCGATCTTTAAACGGTTACGACCTCATTTGATGCCACCTGGCACTAAGCAAGAGATGAGGAAGAAGCAAAGAAGCTTCAATTGGTGTTTGTGAATGACGAACTGAGCTTTTTACCTGAGATCATCATGATCCAGCTAAAAGAGATGAAGATTTTCCCTCGCAAGGAAGAGAAGCATCACAGGTAAGTTACTTCACTAGTACCACATACGATGTGCCAAGCGAAAAAAATAGATTGTTATCTTTTCTGTCTTGCAGGATCTCTGTTCTGAAAATAATGTTCCTATTTTCTGTCTTGCAGGGTCTCAGTTCTGAAAATACTACATGTTAAGTTTCTGTTCTTTCTCAGTGCAATTTCCATGTGGAAATCATAGCAGCCACCTGTGGTGACGTAATCCTGCCTCCCCAGCTTGATTAAATCTTCGCTGCAGATCAATATATGTGGAGATCTGTTGTATTGTAGTATCACAGATACTAACAGATTCCAGGAAAGATCACCAGGTACATTGTCCGCGAGCATTTCTGATCTTTTCATAGAACAGCTTGATTTTTCACTCACAAGACGCCAAATTTTGTTCTGCATTGTCCAGCACTTAATGAGAAGTGAAAACAGGCTTGCATGTGTAAATATGCGGAAAAAGGAAGGGTTGGGCGACCTCCTTCAAAACCAAGCTTCTAAATATTGTATTCCAGAAAATGTTTGCAGATATCAGCCAGTATAGCCGAATCTGTGGATGACAATGAATTTTATTTACAAAAAATATTGATTTTTTTATGGCGATGAATTAGTACAATAGATGCACCATTTGTCAAACAATTTGTTGGAGATGGTTTCCTTTTTCCTGTTTATGTAAAACCGTCGGTAATTATTCTATCTTTTTTTTTTCAAGAGAGGAATGGTATATACATGAATAGCAAGACAGTGACAGTACTTTTCTGATATGGCTATATGTATGTATGTACTAATACTGAAGCGAATCCAGTATATAAACTGAGATCAGCCAATGGGAAGCTTACTCAAAACATTTATAGCGTGACTGCTGTGTTCTGAACTTTGGAGGTTCTTTTTTGACTAGTATGTGGCATCATATGACTTTCTTTCATGTGCCTCTATGATTTCTTAGTATTTTTTGGCAACCCTCTTTTCTGTGCCCCACTGACCTTGCTCCGGTAGGGCTTAAATCCTAAGCTATGGATCTGTCTATATTGATAAACCTGACTTCTTTAACTGAATAGGTGTAGATTTTCCATTATCGTTTTCCCAAAGAATATGTTGCTCTCATAATAGATTCATAGGGTAGTTTGATGAGAGTGGATTTTTGGAACATGGGTGCATTAGAGGACTTTATTTTAAATAGTTTAAAAATCACATTAAAATTTCAAAAAATGCTGAAAAGAATTCTACATGTTCATATGGATGGATATTACACGTGTAAATTTTGGTGATGAAATAAGTAAACATGTGAGCTATAAAAAGACAAAATGATGATTTCTAAATGCTGAATAATCCATGCTATGTTCATCTTTTTAGAATCACGATTTTGTCATTTGTGTGTAATTCACATGGTTACTTATTTCATCATCAGAGTTTGCACATGTTTAACATACATCCATATGAACATGTGGAATTATTTTTGGATTTTTTTAAACTTCAAAAATACCATTTTGACACTATTCAAAATATAGGGCTCAAATGCACCCTTGCACCAAAGTGACTTTTTGGTAGTTTGATTTTCTTCATTGAGAAGTGTTCCATCCCTGTTCTTACAGGGAATCAAACCTTCTTTCATATCAACAACCCCCCCAATTGTTCATATCAATAACAACCCCAATTGTTCTCAGAAATGGTCTTCTTAGCATAACGGGACATGAAAGATTGCATTCGATATCCGTTACTGTAAAGTCAGGGGAACATAATTTTGATTTGCTATAATAGGGACATCATCTACTCTTCCCAATGGCTTCTTGATAGTTGAATTTGCTTGCTAAATGTAAATTCAAGAAACAATCAGACATAGTCTTTAAACTCAAAACATCATACAAAATGCTTGCACATAAATCATTAAACTCAAAGTTACTAATTGTGATCTTAGTTCCCATCCATCTTCTAATTTTTTCTGGAATAGAACTTCTAGTTTCAGTTTTTCTTCTCTAGCTTTTTATGACGCCTTCTGTAATGTGTTATGTAAAGACTATTGCATTCTTTAGCATTAGGCATTTTAACAAATTCTTGTAGAACCTTTATCATTTCAGCAAGAGTACAATCATCACATTTGTAAGTTTCTTTATCCAAAATAGTGAGATAAACACTACCTAAGATTTGACCTCTCCAAAGCCACTTTTTGCATAATTGCAATGATATTAAACTAGTGGGATCATCATTGACTAAATTCATGGCCTCTCCAAGCCATTTTTTAGGAATATTGCGAACATATAATCCTTTAAGTTCCTCGGTAATAGTGGTTTCAATGGTACCTAAAGTCGACCTCTTCAATACCACTTTCAGCAAATAATTCAGCCAGTTTCTCTTTGCAATCTCTCTTTCTCCCTTCCAGCCCTAATCATGACAAGTGTGTATAATATATTTTAGCCTGTATAGCTTTTAAAGACTTAGACATATCATCTTTAGAAGGGATATTTTTTTATTTTAAGCATTTCAACATCATGTGCCAGATTATCAATTTTGTGTGATATGTTGTCTAGGTTTTCAAGCTTGCTACTGGCCATAGTATTGATTTGTGTGTGTAGCACTTAATTCTTTTATGACATTTTTTTAAAATCAAACCACCAACTTTATTCATTTGAAACATCGTTTGTGAGAAGGGCCATAATTTCATCTAAAGGCTCCTCAAACCAATCAATTAGTCGGATGAAATCAAGCCAACCTAGCAAGCTCATGAGCGACCTTATTTGCTACTTTGTTACAATGCTCAAACCTAGAAATACGAAGATCACAAGCAAAATGATAAGAGTCGTCAAAAAACACCACCGCCGCACCTGTTGATTGTCCTCCATTCTTCATGGTTTCAATGACCTCCAAACTATCGGAATTAATAACGAGACGATTGTAGCCCCGCCCTTTGTGCAAGTGATTGACTGAATTTGAGAGCCAAAGCTTCAACCGTTAAGACATTTGCGCATCCCCCCCCCACACACATTCAATGAGTTTGCCCTTGTTATCCCTCGGGACCGCCCCAACTGTGTCCCTAAGCAGGTCTTGATCAAAAGATGCATCACATTTAGTTTGACGAAACCACGAGGGGGCATGATCCATCCCCATTTTACATGGTAGCCTTGGAGAAGAAGCAATGACAAAAAGCTAGTCGTGAGTGCACGAGTCCCCATTGAAATTTGTAAGGCACTTTGAATTGTCTCCTCATGGACCAACTTACGTATTTTCCCACCACAAATACCACATAGTAATTGCAATCACCCCCAGAACATTCTGAACATCCACAACAGACAAATTCTAATTTGGTAAAAGAAGTAGGAATCCCAGAACCGCCTTCCCATTACATCAACTTCGCCGGTTGTATTAATAATTTCGTTGATCCCTAGCCTCCTTCAACTTGTCTTGCTTTTTTGCAGAGAAATAACATTTGTTTTGTATCTTTCGGACATGGCTGGTCCTGAGATTTCAGGGGCCAATGTAGAGGGGCCCTAAGGCCACATTTTTTCCTATTTTAAGTGCAAATAAATACAGTACTACTTAGTACACTATATTTTGTGTTGCCCTGTCACCTGGATTATCCAAAAAAAAAACCGAGAGCATAAACATTTATAATGATAGTTTGTCGCTCTTATCAATCAACACTTATTTTTTTTATGTTACGTGAATCATGGCACTTTTGTGCCAACTAAAATATCATCATATTTTTTACTAGGTTGTTCTTCAACGATAAACTAAAGCTAATTCCTCAGAATTCCTAGCGGTAGAAGTACTTCTATATGTTTAAGAAAATGCCAATCCTCTTTTTGGAACTCACTCAATTCATATTCATGTTTTCCTCTTTTACTCTATTATCATATGGATTCTAGCTAACAATTTTAAATGAACAACAAATCTTGTTAAGTACCACCTAAATATATGATACAAGTAATTAAGAATGCTGCTAGTTAAAATAAAATGTTAAGAAAGGCATGGAACAAAGTACCTAGATGGCTTGAAATTAGAAATTGCAAGATTTTTCCGCCGCTTCCGAGTCACGAGAAAACTTGGAGTTCCTCTTTTCTAATCCCAATCAACACAAGAAATCAGTGTGAGGAGGACATATATATATGAGGATGAACTTCTTCAAACAAATGAATGATCTGACAAGACTATTGAAAGAGGGGATTTGCATTGAAGATAAGATTGATTGGAATCTGGAAAATCACATTACATACTTCCACTAATTGTGCCCAGCAGCCAAAAAACACATCTGAAATACGCTGGTGGGGTGCCATAGACATTGGCATGGTTGATTCATTGGCAAATCGAGGGAGAGGAGTAGTAGGCAAGAAGTATGCGGCGTGCGGCAAGCCGAGAAGTAATCGATTTTTTATGGTTCCTTTTTCTTTTCTCTAAAATCAATCGATCGATCTACTATATGGGCTAAACATCAAACATGTATAGGGAACAAAGAACCAAGCCATCGGGGGCTTGGGGCGGCCGCCCCTTCCGCCCCCTCAGGGCCGACCCTACTTTCGGACCATAAAAGCAGGACAAACATCGTGGCAATACTTTCATATGTCCATTTGCAAGTGTAACACGACACGGGAGTGTACTATGCAACATACGTCAAATAAAAATCTTAACCTTTGTACCAAACCTTACACCAAATAGGGTTAATATTGGTTTGTCCTATGCCATTAGTACTTCTCATTTTCGTTCCATGTTGATGGTCCCATTCCACGAAGTAGGTTGACCAGACCAAAAATGAACCGTTTTCCATGAAGCTCCAAGAGACAAAATCTTGCATGCCATGTTGAGGTAGAGGGATGGAAAGAACCCGTGTGTATCACTAGACGATAAAGTTTATCTAACCAGATCTTCATCGCAGTTACTAGAATCCAGATCAATAAAATCCACCACCCAAGATAACAAGTGACCCCTTCAGGAGTGATAAGTAGGTATATTATTATGGTCGTAAGAACTTTCATAAGAATCTTGGGTATTTTGAGAAGATGCTCTAGCATAGTTGTTACCAAAATGTTCTTATAAGCATTGTTGTTAAAATTGTTTCTTGCAATAAAGTTCACATCAACTTGATCATTATTTTGTTCAGTAAGTTATGTTATAGGAACATATTTAGGATCTATAAGAACTTGTTTGGAAGTAATCCTAGACATACTCATATCAACTTTATAATTTAAGCAAGCAATTTCTTCTACATAACTTAGCTTCTTACCTGTTGGAGCTATTTTAGTGTGACATTGGCCATAAATTGCCATCATCTCATCAAGTAGATTGGTGGCTCTTCCCAAAGTATAATTTCCATGAAGGTCTCACCTACAACAGAGTCTAGTAGATTCCTAGACATATAGTCCAATACATCATGTAAAGTTTGTAATACCATCCGATCAATCAAAACCCATGCAGGACAATCTTAGTTATAATTTTGATTATTTCCCAAGCTGGGGCTACATGATCATGCTCAAGTTGTTTGAAATTCATGATAAGATTTATTAATTGTATGATTTTTACAGGAGGATAGTATTTTCCAATGAAATAATCTTTATATTTATTTCATGAATCAATACTATTCTTAGGTAAAGATAGCAACCATTCTTTTTCTCTAGCTCTTAGTGAAAATAAAAAGGTTTTAGTTCGACAATATCAACCTCCACCTTTACATATTTTTGTCATATCACATAGCTCAATGAAATCATTTAAATGAGAGGTAACATCTTCGTTATGAGAACTATAAAATTGATATTTCATTACCAAGCTCAATAAAGCAAGGTTCATTTCTTAAGATTCAAACTTAGTAATTGGCTGAGAAATAGGTGTATTAATGAAATCATAATTATTGGTACTTTTAAAGCCATAAAGTTTGGCATTTTCAAGAGAAGTACCATGATAACTAAGTTAAAATAAAAAAATTTGCTACTTGCTGTAATTCAAATCTTTTTTGTTATTTTTGAGTTTTTTGAAGTACATGAAATACAATTAAAGAAAAAAATAAATAATAAGGAAGTAAAACAATTGAATGAAGGACTTATGCCTTCTTGGAAAAAACTCATCCTAACAATGTCATAAATTTGGTTGATGGCAAGGTCCTATTAATGCCGCCAAAAATCTTTACTTAATGATACGTCTCAAACGTATATATATTTTTTGATTGTTAAATGCTATTATATTATCACTCTTGTATGTTTTATGCTATTTTATATTATTTTTCTAGACCGACCTATTAATTTAGTGTCTAGTGCCAGTTCATGTTTTTTTGTGCATTTTTTCTAGCTTTCCAGAAAATCCATATCTACGGAAGTCCAAACACGATGAAACTTTTTGATGATTTTTTCTAGACAATAAGAGACCCTAGAAGCTTCACGGAAGGACCAGAAGACCCACAAGGGCCCACAAGGCAGGGGCGCCACCCTGCCTTGTGGGCACTTCTAGCTCCGTTTGCCCTAATTCTTGGCCTATAAATATCCATATAGTCTGAAACCCTCAAAGCGACACCAAAACAATTTTATCGCCACAACAAGCCTTTGTTCTGAAGCAATACCATCATGAGCCTTCTTTCTCTCTGATCTCCAATACAATGATCTCTTCAGAGATCTATTCGATGTAATTTGTGTGTTGTGTTTGTTGGGCTCCGATGAATTGTGGATTATGATCAGATTGTTCATTGATTTATTGGTTCTCTTTAGGTCTTTCTCGTGTGTAATTATATAGCTATGTATGCTCTATGATTTATTCGTCTACTTTGGCCAAGTTTGATTGATTTATCTTCAGAGGGAGTGGTACATAGTAGTGGGCTCAATCTTGCGGTGATCTGTGACAGAAATGAAAAAGGCATGTATTGTGTTGTTGCCACTAAGGGCAAAACGACAAGGTTTGGTCATATTGATTGTTCTCTTCCTATCTACATTATGTCATCTTGCTTATTATGTTACTGTGTTTCTTATGAAATGAGATGCATTATAGATACTCGTCTTGGGGTGGAGTAATAGTAGTAGTAGGTGAAGTTGGATTACAATCTACTTATCAAAGACGTAATGCCTTTGTGAGATTGTGACATGAATGTTCATTGTAATAATTTACGCTATTTTGTCAATTGCCCAACAACAATTTGTTTACCATACATATACATGCTTTCGAGAGAGATGCCTCCAGTGGGGCCATAGGTTCACTAGAAGCATATATCTCATGAGCATAGTAATGAAATTGCTTACAAATACTATAAAATGTTAGCCTACCATAGATGTCCAGTTGCCTGCTATTGGTAATTAGTTGCCTATCGTCACTACTCAGTTACCATTGATGCACAGTTGCCTACCATTGCTGCTCACTTTTCTAATTTTGCAAATTAGTTGCCTACAAATATTGTGATGTTGCTTATCATTGTTTTTCTAAGTTGCCCACAAACACACCGAAGTTGTCTGCTGGTGATGCTTAGTTGCCTACAATACATTCAGAAGTTGTCCACAAGTGTTGCTAAGTTGCATATTGAGGGAGTCCTGGATTAGGGGGTCTCCGGACAGTCAGACTATATCCTTTGGCCGGACTGTTGAACTATGAAGATACAAGTTTGAAGACTTCGTCCTGTGTCCGGATGGGACTTTACTTGGTGTGGAAGGCAAGCTAGGCAATACAGATATGTATATCTCCTCCTTTGTAACCGACCTTGTGTAACCCTAGCCCCCTCCGGTGTCTATATAAACCGGAGGGTTTTAGTCCATAGGACAACAGAAAATCATACCATAGGCTAGCTTCTAGGGTTTAGCCTCTTCGATCTCGTGGTAGATCAACTCTTGTAATACTCATATCATCAAGAACAATCAAGCAGGACGTAGGGTATTACCTCCATCAAGAGGGCCCGAACCTAGGTAAACATCGTGTCCCCTGCCTCCTGTTACCACCCGCCTTGGACGCACAGTTTGGGACCCCCTACCCGAGATCCGCCGGTTTTGACACCGACATTGGTGCTTTCATTGAGAGTTCCACTGTGTCATCACCGCAAGGCTTGATGGCTCCTTCGACCATCGCTAGCGATGCGTTCCAGGGTGAGGCTTTCCTCCCTGGACAGATCTTCGTATTCGGCGGCTTCACTCTGCGGGCCAATTCGCTTAGCCATCTGGAGCAGATCGAAAGCTACGCCCCTGGCCATCAGGTCAGATTTGGAAACTTGAACTACACGGCCGACATCCGCGGAGACTTGATCTTCGACGGATTCGAGCCCATGTCGGACGCGCCGCACAGTCGCGACGAGCATGACGTAACTCTGCCGTCGAACGATGTCCGGGAGATCGCATCCGCAACCACTCCGGCTTTCAATCCGGAGCAAGTCGCGCCACCCGAGAGCGGAGGGATGGACCCCTCCATGGAGGCCGCACTCTCAGTGGTGATAGAGCCGGATACTGACTTCACCCCTTACGAGAGCCGTGTCGCCGAACCACTGGATTCATCTCTGGCCACGGACTCCGAGCCGCTCACATCCGTGCCCGTCGAGTCCGACTGGGCGCCGATCATGGAGTTCACCTCCGCGGATATCTTTCAGCACTCACCTTTCGGAGATGTGCTAAATTCATTAAGGTACCTCTCCCTATCTGGAGAACCTTGGCCGAACTATGTTCGGCTAGAATGGGATGCGGACGACGAAGACATTCGCTGCCCACCCACTACTCACTTAGTAGCCACTGTTGACGACTTAACCGACATGCTCGACTTCGACTCTGAAGACATCGACGGTATGGACGACGATGCCGGAGACAAACAGGAACCACCGCCCACAGGGCGCCGGACCACCACTTCATCACACGACGTATACATGGTGGATACACCCAGAGAGGGAAATGGCGAAGAGACAGCGGGGGATGCACCCTCCAAGCAACCCAAGCGGCGCCACCCTAAGTCCCCCCATAGCAAAAACAACGATAACAGCGCAAGAGGGAATAATAGTCCACTCAACTCTGGAAGAAACGACAACTGCACCACCCCGGTGGTAGAAAACGATCAAGATGTAAACTGCAAACATAGTACGGATCCGACGCCCGAACACGATGACGCCAAGGATAAGCCTCATCAAACCCCGTCTGGGGAAGAAAGCAGTCCGAACGAAGATGCACGCATCATCCCGGAAACACACTTGGAGCAAGAGAACCTCCGCAGAAGGCTTATTGCCACAGCGAGGAGCCTGAAGAAACAGAAGCAAAGGCTCAAGGTTGCACAAGATATGCTCAACAGCAAGTGGAACAAAGTAACAAAGTATGGTGGAAGTTACCATAAAACTAGCTATCCAAAGTGCAAGCTATTACCGGAATTCGATGATGAGGCCTTAGAGCCCATACAGCCGAAAAGTGATACGACCAACCGGCCTGACCCACCACCCTGCGAACACGATAGAGCGGCTAACAAAGTCGCGCATAAGTCAACACACGATCTACGTGAGAACTTGCGTCAAAAATCCGGCGCGACCAGATCTATCTATGGATCTAGGAAGCATGCTACGGTACACAACCAACACCGAATACTACAACTGTCTGAACACCATGGCACATCCCATTACAGGGGCGCCGCACACCCCTTATATTTCACTGATGAGGTGTTGGATCACGAATTCCCAAAGGGATTCAAACCGGTGAACATAGAGGCGTATGACGGAACCACATACCCTGGAGTCTGGATAGAGGACTTCATCCTCCATATTCATATGGCTCGTGGAGATGATCTCCATGCCATTAAATACTTGCCCCTCAAGCTTAAAGGGCCAGCTCGGCACTGGCTGAAAAGCCTCCCCGAAAACTCAATTGGAAGTTGGGAGGAGCTCGAGGACGCTTTTCGGGCCAATTTTCAAGGGACTTATGTCCGACCTCCGGATGCAGACGATTTAAGTCATATAATCCAACAGTCCGGAGAGTCCGCCCGAAAACTTTGGAACAAGTTCCTCACCAAGAAGAACCAAATTGTCGACTGTCCGGACGCCGAAGCCTTAGCAGCTTTTAAACACAGCGTTTGAGACGAATGGCTCGCCAGACACCTCGGTCAAGAAAAACCAAGAACAATAGCAGCCCTAACAAGCCTCATGACCCGCTTTTGTGCGGGCGAAGACAACTGGTTGGCCCGTAGCAGCACTAGCGACCCAAGCACATCCGAAGTCAGGGATGGCAATGGTAAACCACGGCGCAACAAAAATAAGCGTCGAAATAAAGAAGGTAGCCCAGATAACACGGCGATAAACGCCGGATTCAGGGGCTCCCGACCAGTCAGCGGAAAAAGCCTTTCAAAGGCAGTAGAGAAGGACAATCTGGCCTAAACAAAATTCTTGACAAACTCTGTCAGATTCACGGCACCCCAGACAAACCTGCAAATCATACCAACAGAGAATGTTGGGTCTTCAAGCAGGCCGATAAGCTAAACGCCGAACACAAAGGGGAAGAGACACCAAGCGAAGACGGAGATGAACCTCGCCACCAAAATGCCGGAGGACAGAAAAAGTCCCCACCAGAGGTTAAAACAGTAAACGTGATCCATGTGACAAAGAGGAGAAGCAATCATGCATTCCGATGCACACACGCCATAGAGCCCGTCACTCCTAGGTTCAATGCCTGGTTGGCCTGCCCGATCACTTTTGATCGTAGGGATCATGATACAAATATCCGACGCGAAGGACTGACGGCCTTGGTGTTAGACCCAATAATAAATGGGTACCATTTCACAAGGGTCCTCATGGACGGCGGCAGTGATCTAAATCTGATATATCAGGACACAGTCCGCAAAATGGGGATAGACCCAACACAAATAAGCCACAGTAATACTACCTTCCAGGGAGTAATACCAGGCCAAGAGGCCCACTGTACGGGCTCTCTACTACTAGAGGTGGTATTCGGTTCTCCCGATAACTTTCGAAGCGAAACGTTAACTTTTCACATCGCTCCAGTCCGAAGTGATTATCAAGCACTACTTGCAAGGGCGGCTTTCGCTCGTTTTAACGCAATACCACATTGTGCTTTTATCAAGCTCAAGATGCCTGGTCCACGTGGCATCATCACAGTTAGCAGAAATACCGAACGTCTTTTACGTACAGAAGAGGACGCGGCGACTCTAACAGCCGCGAACTAGACGGCCTCACCAACCAGAAAAAATGGAAGATCGTCAAGACCACGGACACGGTTAGACGAATCCGGTGTTCCATCATATTTGCATGAGATTGATTTTTGAACCCTCATAAAATGATACTAGGGGCTTCCCGCGTGTAATCAGGGCCAGCCCGGCTCAACTTGGTTTCTCTTGAATTTTGATAGTTCATTGATAATAACCAACCTTTTTTTTGGCACGACAACTTTCACCTAAGCTCTTTCCTTTTGTAGATGACAATCGTGCTACACCCGTCCAGGACACGACACAACGGAGACATAGGCGCAGACGTGCAGCAGGGACCCGCCCAAAGGTTTCTCTTTAGATCAAGACCTTGCGTAAACCTTTTTACTGTCTCTTGTTGCTCACATCCTCCAGATACTCCACACAACCGAGAAGGGTGCCGGCGTTATTGGCATGTGGCCACGCCAGGATTCTGCACGTACCTGGACACATGGGGTTTCTTATTAAGGGCATTGTTTAGCCCGGTATATGTTATAAAGACTGAACACCTTAGGGAGTGTTCGGCGTCGCGAGTTTGGCCCTATATGCATCAGCTCCGAATCATGTCTTTGGTCAAATGTTGGGTTTGCCCGGCTCCCACGTTTTGGTACCTTACGTTCCATTATATCGGCTAAGGTAGCACTGGGAGAACTACTGCGATTGTGCCCTGGTTCATCCGGATGAGCACCTCAGTAGAGAAAGCCGAAAACTGACTGTCATGATATAGCGAGAGACTGGTCGACCACTCGATGACTCATCGGAATCTTCAGGATTCCTCCGCATTAACGAAGGACCGTTTCCCGGTCATGTACGTACGCGCCCCGTATTCGGACGAGCGCAGAAGCACCAGGGGCTATATAGTAGCCCCATTGTCAAACTCCTATGGCTAACCGAAAGTGTTAAAGCAATATAGTTCGATTGCCTCGTTCGCTACGCTATCACCTCCTTAACAGACCAAGATGTTGGATCAAGTGTGGATATGCATCTTTTGCGAACACCCCTGCATTATATGCGTGGGGGAGGAAGCCGACGACTGCAAACTTTCAGGTTATACACATATATACATAAACGGCCGCACAGGAGGCACCATAGTACTTTCGGGCAAAAGTATAAATACAGCCTTGATAATTCAATAAAACATTGTTTTTACAATGGGAATACATGTCACTTGAACATAACATTTTTTGAGCACTGAGCCTCTATCGAACGAGCGCCTTCAAGAACTTCTTCAAAGTAGTGCTCGACAGCCACTCGGCCTACGACTGAACCCTATGTCGCAACAGTGGTGGCCTCCATCTCCGCCCAGTATGTCTTGACATGGGCAAAGGCCATCCGCGCACCCTCTATGCATGCCGATCTCTTTACAGCATTGATGTGTGGCACAACACCAAGGAATTGTTGCACTAAGCTAAAGTAGCTATTCGGCCTTGGCCCTCCCGGCCACATGTGATCCACAACGGACCTCATGGCAAGTCCGGACAACCTATGGAGCTCGGCCCACTCGGCCAATCGCTCATTCAACAGCATCGGATGGACTGGAGCGTGGAACTGTGACCAGAACAACTTTTCCACTTCGGGACCTTTCTGATCCTTGAAGTACTCGGCCGCATCAGCAACACTTGCAGCCAAATCCATGTACGCATCCGCAAAACTCCATAGCCGGTCCAGAGGAGCATACTTCGGATCTCCGAACTTAGTCCGCAACAAGAGGGGCTTCCCAGAAACGATATCTGCAGCTTGATTCATCTCCTCCTTCGCCGCTCTAATTTTGGAGCGGGCTTCCTTGGCAGCCACCCGGGCCTTCTCCAGGTCCGTCGCCGTCGCCCGGTTCTCTTCTTCAAGAAGCTGGTAACGGTCAACGGCATCTTTTAACTCTACATCCATCTTGGCTATTTTTTCCTTGCTCTCGCAATGCGCAGCTTGTTCGGCCCTTAATTCTTCGGCCGCCTTTAAAGCGGCCGCATTGCTACTCCTTGCTTGCTCCTTGGCTCGGGCAAGCTACGCCCAAAGGGTCTCCACGGTGGCAGCTCCATCTGCAGTCACATCACATTAAAGATACTGACATCATGCTACTCTTATTATGTGACGATCACCAGAAAAATCACTCATCCTGTGCCTTGTCAAGCCGCTTGTTGACAAGCACGATGTCGGCGTCTGCCGCATCAAGTTGCCGCTTTAGCTCGGCAAAACCATTAGTCCGGCTAGCCACTGGAGCTTCAGCCACCTGCACATAAAGGCGGTCTGGTTATTACCTGGGACTATGATCCTCTGTTTGCCACTGTTTTCGACGACAACCAGAGTCTCAGGGGCTACTATCTGCATAGGGCATATCTAACGTATGCGGTACTGTTAAAAACATACATTATTTAACGTACCTCGAAGCCTTTCAACAGACTCATGAAGGCTTCATGCAAACCGCTTTCAGCGGATGAAATCCTTTCAATTACCATACCCATCAGCGTATGATGCGCTTCCGAGACGGCCGCTTGCCCCAAAAGATCCTTCAACGCGTTCGACTGCACACTGTACGGACCCTTGCTGTCGCTCTCCTTAGGAGCCGGATACTGGGGATTTCGAGCAGCCAAAGGGTTATCCTCTGGCCCTAGTGGATCCAGAGATACCCTTTGCGGCAACACTTCAAGGTCGCCCGCTTCTTAAGACGGGGTGTCCGGGGGAGGCGTTTCGCTCTCCATTATCTCCGGAAGAAGATCCCCCGAAGATGAACTCTATCGAGAAGGGCTACGATCCGGACTACAATTTATAAGCATTGGTTATTGTCTTCGGAAATAAGGTAGGATGTTTTCACGGTTAAGTACTTTTCGATTACTTACAGCTCGGTAGAGGGCTGATCCCCGCGCAGATATTGTGCGGCAAGAATACCCTCCGAGGCAGGACCCTCTGATGAAGATTTCCTCTCCCATTTTGAAACCTTAGTTTCCGGATCTTCAGAGGTAGTCCTCTTCCTTCCCCGGGGAGGGAGAATGTCAGGTTCTTCCCTTTGATTGTCCTCCCTTGCAGATGTGCTCATTCCCCCGGCTAGAATAAGTAGCGAGTGAGGCCCGCTTTCGCCCTCTTTATTCCCCCCATCACCTTCCTTTGAGGACACTGGATAAGGCGCCGGCTCGAGCATCTTGTCCAATATCAGATTGTCCAAGCCCTCAGGAAGGGGGGCTGAACACCTGATCATCATCGCCTCTGTTATCCAGTCCTGGTCAAAGAGCGACTCTTTAGAATGATGCCATGATAAATGTAAGGACAGCAGGTTCGGCATGGGATTAATTACTTGGGCAGCAGGGTGGTTGCAGCTCAGGCCCACGTCCTCGGTGGTGTCCGGACACTCTATTTGGGGGTCCAAAGAACGATTTGTACATCTCTTTGTGCATCATGCCGAGGAAATGCTGAATAACTCGCGGTCCTTCCGGGTTGAATTCCCACATGCGGAGGGGCCGGCGTTTTCAAGGTTGGGCTCGACGAACCAGCATAACTTGCATTACCATAACCAGACTGAAGTCTCCCTCAAAGAGATCTCGGATACGGCTCTGCAGCATTGGCACATCCTTGGCTGGACCCCAGCTCAGTCCCCTGCTGATCCATGACATCAGTTGTGGTGGAGGGCCCGAGCAGAAGGCGGGAGCAGCTACCCACTTGGCACTTCGGGGAGCTGTGATGTAAAACCACTTCCGCTGCCACAATCCGGACACCTCTGGGAAGGAACCCTCTGGCCATGGAGCGTTAGCGATCTTGCTTATTAAAGCACCCCCGCACGCTGCGTGCCGCCCCTCGATCATCTTCGGCTTCACATAGAAGGTCTTGAGCCACAGGCCGAAGTGAGGGGTAATGCGAAGGAAGGCCTCACATACGACAATAAATGATGAGATGTGAAGAAGGGAATCTGGGGTCAGATCGTGAAAATCCAGCCCGTAATAGAACATAAGACCCCTAATGAAGGGATCCAGAGCGAGGCCTAGCCCTCGGAGGAAGTGGGAGATGAACACAACACTCTCGTTGGGTTCGGGAGTAGGGACGACCTGCCCTCGGGTGGGCAGCCTATGCGGAACTTCGGCGGTTAGATATCTGGCCTCCCTCAACTTCTTGATGTCCTCCTCTGTGACGGAGGAAGGCATCCACCGACCTTGAAGGTTGGATCCGGACATAGTTGAAGGTCTGGAGCACCTGACCTGAGCTTTGGGTGTTAGAACTCGAGGCGGGGAAGGATTCGATTGAGCATGGGAGGGAAAAAAGAAAAAGCCTTGTCCACTTTATAAAGAGGGTGAATATCAGGCGTCCTCCTCGTGGCCGTTTGGGACTTACCTAAGATCTAGGAGTCATACCAACAGGCACGGTTGGGTTACCCACGTTTGTATTGATGAGAATCCCGTGATAAGGGGGACACGATCTCTGCTTTGACAAGACGTGTCAAGAAAACCGCCTCGCGTTATGTGCAGAGCTGGTTGAGGGAAACGGTTTGAATAATGACCAGGTCATGGCGTGATGTCATGTTGTCAAAACATGTCAGCAGATTAGATTTGTGGAAATATTATTCTCTCTACAGTGGTATGTGGAACTTATTTTGCAAGGTCGGACACTGTTCTTGTATTCAAACTCTTCCGTGGTATGTTCGGAGGAGGAACCCGCCTTGCAATGCCGAAGACAACACTGCGTGCCGGACTCATCGTCATTGAAGCCTGGTTCAGGGGCTACTGAGGGAGTCCTGGATTAGGGGGTCTCCGGATAGCTGGACTATATCCTTTTGCCGGACTGTTGAACTATGAAGATACAAGTTTGAATACTTCGTCCCGTGTCCGGATGGGACTTTACTTGGCGTGGAAGGCAAGCTAGGCAATACGGATATGTATATCTCCTCCTTTGTAACCGACCTTGTGTAACCCTAGCTCCCTCCGGTGTCTATATAAACCGGAGGGTTTTAGTCCATAGGACAACAGACAATCATACCATAGGCTAGCTTCTAGGGTTTAGCCTCTTCGATCTCGTGGTAGATCAACTCTTGTAATACTCATATCATCAAGAACAATCAAGCAGGATGTAGGGTATTACCTCCATCAAGAGGGCCCGAACCTGGGTAAACATCGTGTCCCCTGCCTCTTGTTACCATCCGCCTTGGACGCACAGTTCGGGACCCCCTACCCGAGATCCCCCGGTTTTGACACCGACACATATCTATGAAACTAAGTTTCTTACCATACCAAAAAGTATTTTATGCAACTAAGGATGATGTTAAACTACTCGCTAGTCATGGCAGGCAACTCGGGATAAATGTTAGCCTACCTCTAAAACTAAGTTGTCTACAATACTATCAACTTGGAGGCGGAACTAAACTAGTTATGGTAGCAAACTTAAAGGTGAATCTAGTTCACTTGGTAGTCATGGTAGCTAACTTTGAAGGGATTTTCGATGATAGACAGTCAACTACAGAACTAATAGTAAGTTACTTTCCTATAGCACTAAAGTTGCTTCCATTTGAACCGAAGTTGCTCATAAAAAGTTAGTCAAAAAATACTCATATGTGTTCTAATTTTGAAGAGCTCATCGCGAGGAACCTAGACATGAAAACAAATCTTAATTCCGATGATCGGTTCAAAAGTTATAGCTTATTGAAATGTTGAAAATGCAAATTAAATGCATGCAACGTGGGATCTGAAGGAAATATGCCCTAGAAGCAATACTAAAGTTGTTATTTATATTTCCTTATATCATGATACATGTTTATTATTCATGCTAGAATTGTATTAACCGGAAACTTACTACATGTGTGAATACATAGACAAACAGAATGTCACTAGTATGCCTCTACTTGACTAGCTCGTTAATCAAAGATGGTTAAGTTTCGTAGCCATAGACATGAGTTGTCATTTGATGAATGGGATCACATCATTAGAGAATGATGTGATTGACTTGACCCATCCGTTAGCTTAGCACTTTCATCGTTTAGTTTATTGCTATTGCTTTCTTCATAACTTATACATGTTCCTATGACTATGAGATTATGCAACTCCTGAATACCGGAGGAACACTTAGTGTGCTATCAAACGTCACAACGTAACTGGGTGATTATAAAGATGCTCTACAGGTGTCTCCAATGGTGTTTGTTGAGTTGGCATAGATCGAGATTAGGATTTGTCACTCCGATTGTCGAAGAGGTATCTTTGGGCCCTCTCGGTAATGCACATTACTATAAGCCTTGCAAGCAATGTGACTAATAAGTTAGTTGCAGGATGTTGCATTACAGAACGAGTAGAGAGACTTGCCGGTAATGAGATTGAACTAGGTATGATGATACCGACGATCGAATCTCGGGCAAGTAACATACCGATGACAAAGGGAACAACGTATGTTGTTATGCGGTTTACCCGATAAAGATCTTCGTAGAATATGTAGGAGCCAATATGGGCATCCAGGTTTTGCTATTGGTTATTGACCAGAGAGATGTCTCGGTCATGTCTACATAGTTCTCGAACCCGTAGGGTCCGCACGCTGAACGTTCGTTGATGATATAATATTATATGAGTTATGTATTTTGGTGACCGAATATTGTTTGGAGTCTCGGATGAGATCAAGGACATGACAAGGAACTCCGGAATGGTTCAGATATAAAGATTTATATATGGGATAATAGTTTTTGGTCTCCGGAAGGGTTCCGGAATTCACCAGAAGGGGTTCCAGATGTTTCCCGAAAAGTTTGGGTACGAGAACACTTTATTTGGGCCAAAGGTGGAAGCCCACAAAGTTTTTGGAAAGCACAAAAGGAAGTTTTGCGGAGTCCAGGGGCCAGACGCCAGGGTCCCTGGCGTCTGGGTCCAGTCGCCGGGAACCCTGGCGTCTGGTCCTGGAGTCCGAGAAGGACTCTTGCCTTTTGGGTGAAACCGACTTTGTGTAGGTTTTTACTCCAAGTTTCGACCCCAAGGCTCAACATATAAATAGATGGGTAGGGCTAGCACCGAAGACACATCAAGAAACACCAAGCCGTGTGCCGGAAACCCCGTCCCCTCTAGTTTATCCTCCATCATAGTTTTCATAGTGCTTAGGCGAAGCCCTGCGGAGATTGTTCTTCACCAACACCGTCACCACGCCGTCGTGCTGCCGGAACTCATCTACTACTTCGCTCCTCTTGTTGGATCAAGAAGGCGAGGACTTCATCGAGCTGAACGTGTGCTGAACGCGGAGGTGCCGTACGTTCGATACTTGATTGGGACGGATCGTGAAGGTGTACGACTACATCAACCGCGTTGATAAACACTTCCGCTTTCGGTCTACGAGGGTACGTAGACACACTCTCCCCTCTCGTTGCTATGCATCTCCTAGATAGATCTTGCGTGATCGTAGGAATTTTTTTGAAATACTGCGTTCCCCAATAGTGGCATCCGAGCCAGTTCTATGCGTAGATGTTATATGCATGAGTAGAACACAAAGGAGTTGTGGGCGTGGGTATATACATATTGCTTGCCGTCACTAGTTGTTACTTGATTCGACGGTATTGTTGGATGAAGCGGCCCGGACTGACATTACATGACCGCGTTCATGAGACTGGTTCTACCGACGTGCTTTGCACACGGGTGGCTGGCAGGTGTTAGTTTCTCCAACTTTAGTTGAATCGGATTCAATGAACAGGGTTCTTTCTGAATATCAAAAAGCAATCACTATACCGCGTTGTGGTTTTTGATGCGTAGGTAAGAACGGTTCTTGCTAAGCCCATAGAAGCCACGTAAAACTTGCAACAACAAAGTAGAGGACATCTAACTTGTTTTTGCAGGGCATGTTGTGATGTGATATGGTCAAGACGTGATTATATAAATTGTTGTATGAGATGATCATGTTTTGTACCACAGTTATCGGCAACTGGCAGGAGCCATATGGTTGTCGCTTTATTGTATGAAATGCAATCACCATGTAATTGCTTTACTTTATCACTAAGTTGTAGCGATAGTCGTGGAAGCAATAGTTGGCGAGACGACAACGATGCTACGATGGAGATCAGGGTGTCAAACCAGTGACGATGGTGATCATGACGCTGCTTTGGAGATGGAGATCAAAAGCACAAGATGGTGATGGCCATATCATATCACTTATATTGATTGCATGTGATGTTTATCCTTTATGCATCTTATTTTTCTTAGTACGACGGTAGCATTATAAGATGATCTCTCACTAAATTTCAAGGTATAAGTGTTCTCCCTGAGTATGCACCATTGCTACAGTTCGTCGTGCCAAGACACCACGTGATGATCGGGTGTGATAAGCTCTACATTCACATACAATGGGTGCAAGCCATTTTTACACAAGCAAAATACTCAGGTTAAACTTGACAAGCCTAGCATATGCAGATATGGCCTCGGAACACTGAGACCGAAAGGTCGAGCGTGAATCATATAGTAGATATGATCAACATAGTGATGTTCACCATTGAAAACTACTCCATCTCACGTGATGATCGGGCATGGTTTAGTTGATATGGATCACGTGATCACTTAGATGATTAGAGAGATGTCTATCTAAGTGGGAGTTCTTAAGTAATATGATTAATTGAACTTTAATTTATCATGAACTTAGTACCTGATAGTATTCTGCATGTCTATGTTGTTGTAGATTAATAGCCCATGTTGTTGTTTCGTTGAATTTTAATGCATTCCTAGAGAAAGCTAAGTCGAAAGATGATGGTAGCACTACACGAACTGGGTCCGTAACTTCAAGATTATCCTCATTGCTGCACAGAAGAATTATGTCCTGGAAGCACCGCTAGGTGCCAAACCCGCTGCAGGAGCAACTCCAGATGTTATGAAAACTTGGCAGAGCAAAGCTGATGACTACTCGATAGTTCAGTGTTCCATGCTTTACGGCTTAGAACCGGGACTTCAACAACGTTTTGAACGTCATGGAGCATATGAGATGTTCCAAGAGTTGAAGTTAATATTTCAAGCAAATGCCCGGATTGAGAGTTATGAAGTCTCCAATAAGTTCTACAGCTGCAAAATGGAGGAGAATAGTTCTGTCAGTGAGCACATACTCAGAATGTCTACGTACCATAATCACTTGACTCAGCTGGGAGTTAATCTTCCAGTTGATAGTGTCATTGACAGAGTTCTTCAATCACTACCACCAAGCTACAAAAGCTTCATGATGAACTATAATATGCAAGGGATGGACAAGACAATTCCCGAGCTCTTCGCGATGCTAAAGGCTGCAGAGGTAGAAATCAAGAAGGAGCATCAAGTGTTGATGGTCAACAAGACCACCAGTTTCAAGAAGAAGGGCAAAGGGAAGAAGGGGAACTTCAAGAAGAATGGCAAGCAAGTTGCTGCTCAAGTGAAGAAGCCCAAGTCTCGACCTAAGCCTGAGACTGAGTGCTTCTACTGCAAAGGGAATGGTCATTGGAAGCGGAACTGCCCTATGTATTTGGCGGATAAGAAGGATGGCAAAGTGAAAGGTATATTTGATATACATGTTATTGATGTGTACCTTACTAATGCTCGCAGTAGCGCCTGGGTATTTGATACTGGTTCTGTTGCTAATATTTGCAACTCGAAACAGGGGCTACAGATTAAGTGAAGATTGGCTAAGGACGAGGTGACGATGCGTGTGGGAAATGGTTCCAAAGTCGATGTGATCGCCGTTGGCACACTACCTCTACATCTACCTTCAGGACTAGTTTTAGACCTGAATAATTGTTATTTGGTGCCAGCGTTAAGCATGAACATTATATCTGGATCTTGTTTGATGCGAGACGGCTATTCATTTAAATCAGAGAATAATGGTTGTTCTATTTATACGAGTAATATCTTTTATGGTCATGCACCCTTGACGAGTGGTCTATTTTTACTAAATCTTGATAGTAGTGATACACATATTCATAGTATTGAAGACAAAGGATATAAGTTTAATAATGATAGTGCAACTTATTTGTGGCACTGCCGTTTAGGTCATATTGGTGTAAAGCACATGAAGAAAATCCATGCTGATGGGCTTTTGGAATCACTTGATTATGAATCACTTATGCTTGTGAACCATGCCTCATGGGCAAGATGACCAAGACTCCGTTCTCCAGAACAATGGAACGAGCAACAGACTTATTGGAAATAATACATACTCATGTATGCAGACCGATGAGTGTTGATGCTCGTGGCGGGTATCGTTATTTTCTAACCTTCACAGATGATTTGAGAAGATATGGGTATATCTACTTGATGAAACATAAGTCTGAAACATTTGAAAAGTTCAAAGAATTTTAGAGTGAAGTGGAAAATCATCATAACAAGAAAATTAAGTTTCTCCGATCTGATCATGGAGGTGAATATTTGAGTTATGAGTTTGGTCTTCATTTGAAACAATGCGGAATAGTTTCACAACTCACGCCACCTAGAACACCACAGTGTAATGGTGTGTCCGAATGTCGCAACCGCACTTTATTAGATATGGTGTGACCTATGATGTCTCTTACTGATTTACCGCTATCATTTTGGGGTTACGCTTTTGAGACGGCTGCATTCACGTTAAATAGGGCACCATCAAAATCCGTTGAGATGACACCTTATGAATTGTGGTTTGGCAAGAAACCCAAGTTGTCGTTTCTTAAAGTTTGGGGCTGCGATGCTTATGTGAAAAAGCTTCAACCTGATTAGCTCGAACCCAAATCGGAGAAATGTGTCTTCATAGGATACCCAAAGGAGATTGTTGGGTACACCTTCTATCACAGATCCGAAGGCAATATATTCGTTGCTAGGAATGGATCCTTTCTAGAGAAGGAGTTTCTCTCAAAAGAAGTGAGTGGGAGGAAAGCAGAACTTGATGAGGTAATTGTACCTGCTCCCTTATTGGAAAGTAGTTCATCACATAAACCAGTTCCAGTGATTCCTACACCAATTAGTGAGGAAGCTAATGATGATGATCATGAAACTTCTGATCAAGTTACTACCGAACCTCGTAGGTCAACCAGAGTAAGATCTGCACTAGAGTGGTATGGTAATCCTATTCTGGAGGTCATGTTACTTGACCATGACAAACCTACGAACTATGAGGAAGCGATGATGAGCCCAGATTCGGATCCCAAATTGTGCCACTAGAAAGATTGTGACTCCTAGGAGGGGGCATTTATTATCAAAAGTTGTAGATTTGATTGACCCGGTCTCCAATGATTGGGATGAGGACCTGATTAGACAAACTATGTGGACCATTGACGCACAACGGATTCTTTCAATCCCAATTTCGCAACATAATATGACAGATTTTATTGCCTGGAGTTATACAAAAAATGGTCTGTTTTCGGTACGGTCTGCTTACTCTGTGGAGTGGAACTATCAGTATGGGAGCAAACTAAAATATTCCAACGGGATGGGACGGAGCACACGTAACCCTATATGGTGTCAGATATGGAAGTTATCTTGTCCGGCAAAAGTCAAAATATTTTTATGGCGGACACTACATGGTACTCTTCCATGTCGGGCAACACTCACTAATAGACACATGAAGGTCTCACCCTTGTGTCCTACATGCTCCCAGGGTGTAGAAGATACAAAGCACTTGCTTTTCCTATGTAGAAAAGTGAAGGAGGTTTGGAAAAGGCTAGGGTTAGATATGATTATTGAGAGAGCTTGTGAGATTGATCGTGCCGGGGAGGCAATACTGGAATACTTATTACTCCTTCCAGATCAAGATCTGCGCATTATGGGGTACGAAAATGTTCGAGAAATGGTAGCTATCTCTGTTTGGTATCTATGGTGGGAAAGAAGGAAATTAGTGCATAAGGAATTCACTCAAAATGCGACTCAGATCTCGATGGGGATCATAGCTCTTACATATAATTTTGTAAATGCATCATCTTCAAATGCGTCCATAAAAAAGGGGGGTTGGCAATGTCCTCCTAGGGGCTTTGTGAAACTCAATGTTGACGCCTCTTTTGACCATGACTTGCTGGAGGGTACGATGGGGGCAGTATTGAGAGACAACAAAGGTAGGTTTATTGCAGGAGGGAATGGAAAGATAGACTACTGTGCGGATGTTCTCATGGCGGAGGCCTTAGCTCTCAAATTTGGCCTAAATTTAGCGCAGAGGGCGGGATGTAATCGCCTAATCATCAACTCTAACAATCTGGAGGTGGTTGAGACAATGCAAGACGGAGGACAGTCAGCGGGAGCGGCGGCGGCAATCTTCGATGACTGCTATCACTATGCTTGTGATTTTATCATGACTAAATTCGAACATTGTAATAGAGAGGCAAATAAAGTAGCACATGAACTTGCTAGATTAGCTAGATTTTTTCCGACTTCGGTTTGGTTTGAGGAGCCTATTAGTGAAATTGTAACATTTCTCACAAACGATGTATTGGTTATTGCTAATGAATAAAATTTCGTTTTATTTCAAAAAAAAATGATGAGCCCAGATTCTGTAAAATGGCTTGAGGCCATGAAATATGAGATGGGATCCATGTATGAGAACAAAGTGTGGACTTTGGTTGACTTGCCCGATGATCGGCAAGCCATAGAGAATAAATGGATCTTCAAGAAGAAGAATGACGCTGAAGGTAATGTCACTGTCTACAAAGCTCGACTTGTTGCGAAAGGTTTTCGACAAGTTCAACGAGTTGACTACGATGAGACCTCACCCGTAGCGATGCTTAAGTCCGTCCGAATCATGTTAGCAATTTCCGCCTTTTATGTTTATGAAATTTGGCAAATGGATGTCAAAACTGCATTCCTTAATGGATATCTTAAAGAAGAGTTGTATATGATGCAACCAGAAGGTTTTGTCGATCCAAAAGGTGCTAACAAAGTGTGTAAGCTCCAGCGATCCATTTATGGACTGGTGCAAGCATCTCGGAGTTGGAATATACACTTTGATAGTGTGATCAAAGCATATGGTTTTATACAGACTTTTGGAGAAGCCTGTATTTACAAGAAAGTGAGTGGGAGCTCTATAGCATTTCTGATATTATATGTGGATGACATATTGTTGATCGGAAATGATACTGAATTTCTGAATAGCATAAAAGGATACTTGAATAAGAATTTTTCAATGAAAGACCTTGGTGAAGCTGCTTATATATTGGGCATCAAGATCTATAGAGATAGATCAAGATGCTTAATTGGACTTTTAGAAAGCACATACCTTGATAAAGTTTTGAAGAAGTTCAAAATGGATCAAGCAAAGAAAGGGTTCTTGCCTATGTTACAAGGTGTGAAGTTGAGTCAGACTCAATGCTCGACCACTGCAGAAGATAGAGAGAAAATGAAAGTCATTCCCTATGCTTCGGCCATAGGTTCTATCATGTATGCAATGCTGTGTACCAGACCTGATGTGTGCCTTGCTATAAGTTTAGCAGGGAGGTACCAAAGTAATACAGGAGTGGATCACTGGACAACGGTCAAGAACATCCTGAAATACCTGAAAAGGACTAAGGATGTGTTTCTCGTTTATGGAGGTGACAAAGAGCTCGTCGTAAATGGTTACGTTGATGCAAGCTTTGATACTGATCCGGATGACTCTAAGCCACAAACCGGATACGTATTTTTATTGAATGGTGGAGCTGTCAGTTGGTGCAGTTCCAAGCAAAGCGTCGTGGCGGGATCTATGTGCGAAGCGGAATACATAGCTGCTTCGGAAGCAGCAAATGAAGGAGCCTGGATGAAGGACTTCATATCCGATCTAGGTGTCATACCTAGTGCATCGGGTCTAATGAAAATCTTTTGTGACAATACTGGTGTGTAACACCCACAATGCGGCTATATCTCCCACGTGTCGGGGCACGACTTAGAGGCATAGCCGCATGGTAGGCATGTCGCAAGAGGGGTAATCTTTACACACCCATGTACTGAATAAGAAAGGGATAAAGAGTCGGCTTACAATCGCCACTTCACACAATACATAAATAGTCATACATCATCCAGAATACAATCAAGGTCCGACTACGGAACCAAAATAAAGAAAGAAAACCCCAAATGCTAGATCCCCGATCGTCCCAACTGGGCTCCTCTATTAATCATCCGGAAAAGAAACATAGTAACGGCCCGAATCCTCGTCGAACTCCCACTTGAGTTTGGCAGCGTCCCCTACACTGGCATCATCGGCACCTGCATCTGTTTGGAAGTATCTGTGAGTCACGGGGTCTCAGCAATCTCACACCCGCGAGATCAAGACTATTTAAGCTTAAGGGTAGGAAAGGGTAGTGAGGTGGAGCTGCAGCAAGCACTAGCATATATGGTGGCTAACTTACGCAAAAGAGAGTGAGAAGAGAAGCAAAGCACGGACGAGAAGCTAATAGTGATCAAGAAGTGATCCTGAAACTACTTACGTTCAAACATAACACGAGACCGTGTTCTCTTCCCGGACTCCGCTGAAAAGAGACCATCACGGCTACACACACGGTTGATTCATTTTAATTTAAGTTAAGTGTCAAGTTCTCTACAACCAGACATTAACAAATTCCCATCTACCCATAACCACGGGCACGGCTTTCGAAAGTTCAAAAACCCTGCAGGGGTGTCCCAACTTAGCCCATCACAAGCTCTCACGGTCAACGAAGGATATTCCTTCTCACGGGAAGACTTGATCAGTCTCAGAATCCCGGTTACAAGACATCTCGACAATGGTAAAACAAGACCAGCAAAGCCACCCGATGTGCCGACAAATCCCGATAGGAGTCGCACGTATCTCGTTCTCAGGGCAACACCGGATGAGACATGCTACGAGTAAAACCAACCCTCGAGTTTCCCCGAGGTGGCCCCGCAGGCGGCTTAGTTTGGACCAACACTCAGAGGAGCAGTGCCCCCCGAGGGGGGGGGGTTAAAATAAAGATGACCCTTGAGTCTGCAGAACCCAAGGGAAGGTATGTGGTGGTAGGTAGGAAAATGGTAAAACCAAGGTTGGGCCTTACTGGAGGAGTTTTATTCAAGGCGAACTGTCAAGGGATTCCCATAACACCCAACCGCGTAAGGAACGCAAAATCAAGGAACATAACACCGGTATGACGGAAACTAGGGCGACAAGAGTGGAACAAAACACCAGGCATAAGGCCGAGCCTTCCACCCTTTACCAAGTATATAGATGCATTAAAGTAAATAAGAGATAATAATGATATCCCAACAATATACATGTTCCAACATGGAACAAAATTCATCTTCACCTGCAACTAGCAACGCTATAAGAGGGGCTGAGCAAAAGCGGTACCATAGTCAAACAACGGTTTGCTAGGAAAGGGGGGTTAGAGGCTTGACATGGCAATATGGGAGGCATGATAAAGCAAGTGGTAGGTATCGCAACATAGCAAAAGAGCGAGCAACTAGCAAGCAAAGATAGAAGTGATTTCGAGGGTATGGTCATCTTGCCTGCAAAGTTCTCAGAGTTGACGAAAGCTTGATCCTCGTTAGCGTACTCAACATGTTCCTTGATTATGTACTCGTCTCCCGGCTCTACCCAAGGCAAGAACACAAGCAAATGACCAACAATCAATCATGGTGCAATGCACAAACAACATGACGCAAAACATGGCATGGCATGCGAGATGTGATATGCAATGCATATGCGTGCTTCGGAAGGAAAAGAATGAACAAGGCATCAACTTGGCAAACCAAGTGTGCCGCTGGAAAGATGAGATGATTTAGGTCGAAAACGATATAAAGATCACCGGAAACGGTGGAACGGTTTGCAAATGGCAAGCAAAACAAGAATGGCACAATTCTGCAATTAACAGCACGATGCCATCTAGAATGCCACAAGAAACTAAGCTACTGCACTCCAACCTAACAACAACGCACATGGCAGTGATCTAGTCAAGATGCTTGACAAAACATGAACACTGAGCTATGGCTAAATCACCCAAGAGCAGGCTCAAACAAGCATGGCAAAAGTGCAAAAGATATCAGCTTCACAGACTTAGTGAAAATACTAACATGCCAGAAATAACATCAGGAAGCCATGTTTAGAGCAACCAAACAACATGCTACAGGAACATATCATAGCAAACGGAGGCATGAAATGAATCTACTAAAAGCATAGAACAAAAGTCTCTTACTGATCATGAGCCAAAAAGGCACAGAGGATATGATGACACCCATGTAAACATAGCAAGTTTTATTAACAGTTCCAAACTTAGCAGAAAACAGAGCATGGCATAAACAGAATTATGAAGGCATCTTTGCAAGCTCAAATCACTCATCACAAAGCCTTGTATGACAAAACAAGCATAGAAACAGCAAGATGGCATGTTCATGAAGCTAACCATGGCAAGAGAAAGTTCATAGCATGCATGGATCACTAGTAACAACCATGGCAAAATTGATTAACATGTAAACAATCTGCCAGGAACATTTTATAGCAAAAGTAGAGCACGATTAAGACATGTTAGGGCACTCCATAATTGCAAAAAGGGGCATGGATGGATAGAGCATAACCATATGTCCACAACACCCTTACCGAAGATACTCAAAACAAGCATGGATCTCACTGTAGCATCATGTTTACATGGCATAAAAATAACATCAGGAAAAGGACTTAGCAAAATCCAAGTCCCTGAAATTTTCAATATCACGAAGGCTACTTTGCATGCTTGTGCTAGTCACCACATTGATCACAAAAATACATGGCAAGCACCCCTGTAAAGATGGCATGGCATAGATCAAAACACATGTAGAGCTCACGCCCATACGATGCACGCAACAAATGTGACAAAAATGACAAAGCACCCTAAACTGATAAGTAACAGGAGCAAACATTTTATAACACTCTTGCATCAATTATATGGGCATCAAGATGAACTCAAACAAGCATGCCACAATGGAATCAAATGAAGAGCATCTCATAATGAACATGTTGATATATCTTGCGCATGAAACGGAGCTACGGTCATGGAGTTATGGCATGATGAACAGGGGCATAAATCATGAGGGGAAAATGACTTAGAGAATAACAACCTCTCCGAAACTGGACGTAGTGGTATGGGATGGAGAGATCCGGGGAAGGAGCTGCAGCGTTTGGATCGCCGAGCTGGTGGATCTGGTCCACCTGACCAGATCCGGCCGGTGAAGAACTCCGGGGATGACACGGCGAAGGGGAGGAGCGACACCGGCGGGGAGTCCTCGCAGCGAGGCCGGGCGCCGGTGCGGAGCACTACGAGTGGCGGTAGGGCCTGCGGCGGGAAGGAGCGAGGCGGCGTGCGGGATGCCGGCGATGTCGGTGGGCAGCGGAGCTTGACGCGGGCGGCGGCGCTTGGTCGGCGGCGAGGAAACGTGGCGGCGGGGACGCGGGCAGGCGCGGGTCGGCGGCGCGGCCGGATGGGCTCGGGCGGGCCGCGCCCGGGCTTCATGGGCCGCAGTGGCGGCGGGTGGCGCAGTGCCACGTGTCGCCCCCTCACTGGAGCGGGGCGGCGGTGAAGTTCGTCAGGCGGCGGGCGGACATGTCCGGTGGCGGCGGGGGGAGGTTTTCTAGGGTTTGGACCCGAAATTTCGGAGGAGTGCACATATATATAGGTAGGAGGAGGTAGGAGTGTCCAAATGGAGTGTAGTTTTCGCCCACACGATTGTGATCCGACGACGGAGGACATGGGAGTGGTTTGGAAGGGTTATTGGGCCGTTTTGGAGGGGTGTTGGGCTGCAACACACACACGAGGCCTTTGCGGTTCCCCAGTTAACCGTTGGGGCATCAAATGGACTCCAAATGACACGAAAATTGACAGGTGGTCTACCGGCGATGTACCAAGGACACTTGGCAAATCTCGGTCCATTCCGAGAACGTTTAACACCCGCTCACGAAAAGTGACAAGAGGGGAACGCCGGTGCACGTGGGAGTGTCAGATTGCAAAACAGACAACGGGGAAAATGCTCGGATGCATGAGACGAACACGTATGCAAATGACATGCACATGATGGCATGATATGAAATGCATGACATGAACAATATGCAAAACAAAGACAAAACCCAACCACGAAGGAAAACTCATAACTTAAAGCCAAAAATGGCAGAGTCGGAGTTACAAATATGGCAGGTTACATCCGGGGTGTTACAACACTCCACCACTACGAAAGGATCTTGTCCCGAGATCTAGGACTGAAATAACTCCAGATATTAGGAACGGAGGTGGTCCTCGCGTTCCCAGGTGGCTTCTCGGTCGAAATGGTGTGACCACTTCACTTTCAGGAATTTGATAGATTTGTTGCGAGTCTTGCGCTCGGTTTCTTCAAGAATAGCAATGGGATGCTCATGATAAGACAGGTCTTCTTGGAGATCAATCTCTTTGAAGTTGATGGTGCGCTCAGGAGTCTTGAAGCACTTGCGAAGCTGTGACACATGAAACACATCGTGCACATTTGCGAAGTTGGACGGAAGCTCAAGTTGATAGGCGAGATCACCTCTTTTGCCAATGATCTGGAAAGGACCCATGTATCTAGGGGCAAGCTTCCCTTTGATACCGAAGCGATGAGTGCCTTTCATTGGAGAGACGCGGAGGTAGACATGGTCTCCAATCTCGAAAGCCAAGTCACGGTGCTTGCTATCATAGTAACTCTTCTGGCGCGATTGCGCGGCTTTGAGATTTTCACGGATGACTTTACACATTTCTTCCGCCTCTGTGATTAAGCCATTGCCAAGAAGTTGGCGTTCACCAGTCTCTGACCAGTTGAGAGGAGTACGACACTTTCTGCCATAGAGAATCTCGAATGGGCCTTGCCCGAACTCGCTTGGAAGCTGTTGTTGTAGGAGAACTCGACATATGGAAGACAATCTTCCCACTTCATACCGAAGGAAAAGACACAAGCTCTGAGCATATCTTCAAGGATTTTATTTACTCGCTCGACTTGTCCACTAGTTTGAGGATGGAAGGCTGTGCTAAACCGAATGTTGGTGCCCATGGCCTTTTGGAAGGAGTCCCAGAACTTAGAAGTGAAGATGCTTCCATGATCTGAAGATATCAATTGTGGAATGCCGTGCAAAGAGACAATCCTGGAGGTGTATAGCTCTGCCAACTGAGCTGCTGTGATAGATTCTTTGATAGGAAGAAAATGTGCCACTTTAGTAAGCTTGTCGATGACAACAAAGATAGCATCATTTCCACGCTTGGACTTGGGAAATCCAGTCACGAAGTCCATCTCAATATGATCAAACTTCCATTCTGGAATAGCAAGAGGTTGGAGGAGACCATCTGGCCATTGGTGTTCTGCTTTCACTCTTCTGCAGGCATCACATTCATTCATGAATTGAGCAATTTCTCGCTTCATTCGAGTCCACCAATATGACTGCTTGAGGTCATGGTACATCTTCGTACTTCCAGGATGAATGGGTAGAAGGGAGTTGTGTGCCTCGTTCATAATGACTTTCCTTAGATCACCTTTAGGAACCACAATTCGATCCTCGAAGAATAGAGTGTCTTTGTCATCAAGGCGATAGCACTTATACTTGGGTTGACTCTTGGCAATCCCATTTTTCACCTTCTTCACCATGGCATCAAGAATTTGTGCCTCATGAATTTGATCTTCCAAAGTAGGAGAGACTTGGAGATTGGCAAGAAAGCCTTGAGGAACAACTTGGAGATTAAGTTTGCGGAAAGCTTCACAAAGGTCCGGTTGGAAGGGCTTGAGAATTAAGCTGTTGCAGTAAGCCTTCCTGCTCAAAGCATCTGCAATGACATTGGCCTTGCCTAGAGTATATTCAATACTCGGATTATATTCTTGAATCATTTCGACCCAACGAGTCTGCCCGAGGTTGAGGTTGGGTTGACTAAAGATGTATTTGAGGCTCTTATGATCAGTGAAGATGTCCACTTACCTTCCCAACAAGAGATGTCTCCACGTTAATAATGCATGGACAACTGCCGCCAACTCGAGGTCATGAGTGGGGTAGTTCTTTTCGTTGGGCTTCAACTGGCGAGAGGTATAAGCCACAACTTTCTTCTCTTGCATTAGCATAGCACTGAGACCTTGCAGGGAGGCATCACAGAAAACTTCGAATGGTTTGGATTCATCAGGAGGAGTCAAGACAGGAGCTGTGACTAACTTCTCTTTGAGGGTGTTGAAAGCAACGTCACATTCAGGCGTCCAGACATACTTGACATGCTTCTAGAGGAGGTTGGAAAGAGGCTTTGCAATCTTAGAGAAATTCTCAATGAATCTTTGACAATAGCTTGCAAGCCCAAGAAAACTGCGGAGGTGCTTGACATTTTGAGGAGGTTCCCAATTCACAATTGCAGACACCTTCTCATGATTAACAGCGATGCCCTTGGCGGAGATGATATGACCAAGGTAGAGAACCTCATCAAGCCAGAACTTAAACTTTGAAAACTTCGCATAGAATTGATGCTCTCTGAGTTTGTCGAGTACCAATCTCAAATGCTTGGCATGATCCTCCTTATTCTTGGAAAAGACCAAAATATCATCGAGATACACCAGGACGAAATCATTTTTGTAAGGGTTGAAGTGAAGGAAATATTCCCTAGAGGCAATAATAAAGTTATTATTTATTCCTTATATCATGATAAATGTTTATTATTCATGCTAGAATTGTATTAACCGGAAACATAGTACATGTGTGAATACATAGACAAAAGCAGAGAGTCACTAGTATGCCTCTACTTGACTAGCTCGTTAATCAAAGATGGTTATGTTTCCTAACCATAGACATGAGTTGTCATTTGATTAACGGGATCACATCATTAGGAGAATGATGTGATTGACTTGACCCATTCCGTTAGCTTAGCACTTGATTGTTTAGTTTGTTGCTATTGCTTTCTTCATAACTTATACATGTTCCTATGACTATGAGATTATGCAACTCTCGTTTACTGGAGGAACACTTTGTGTGCTACCAAACGTCACAACATAACTGGGTGATTATAAAGGTGCTCTATAGGTGTCTCCGAAGGTACTTGTTGGGTTGGCGTATTTCGAGATTAGGATTTGTCACTCCGATTGTCGGAGAGGTATCTCTGGGCCCTCTCGGTAATGCACATCACTCAAGCCTTGCAAGCATTGCAACTAATAAGTTAGTTGCAGGATGATGTATTACGGAACGAGTAAAGAGACTTGCCAGTAACGAGATTGAACTAGGTATTGAGATACCGACGATCAAATCTCGGGCAAGTAACATATCGATGACAAAGGGAACAATGTATGTTGTTATGCGGTCTGACCGATAAAGATTTTCATAGAATATGTAGGAGCCAATATGAGCATCCAGGTTCTGCTATTGGTTATTGACCGGAGACGTGTCTCGGTCATGTCTACATAGTTCTCGAACCCGTAAGGTCCGCACGCTTAAAGTTCGGTGACGATCGTAATTAGGGTTTTTGTGTTTTGATGTACCGAAGGTTGTTCGGAGTCCCGGATGTGATCACAGACATGACGAGGAGTCTCGAAATGGTCGAGACATAAAGATTGATATATTGGAAGCCTATATTTGGATATCAGAAACGTTCCGGGTGAAATCGGGATTTTACCGGAGTACCGGGGGGTTACCGGAACTCCCCGGGGGTTATTAGGCCTACATGGGCCATAAGGGAGAAGAGGAGGGCCGGCCAGGGCAGGCCGCACGCTCACTCCCCCCTAGTCCGAATAGGACAAGGAAGGGGGGGGGGCGGCGCCCCCTTTCCTCTTTCTCCCTTCCTCCTTCCTTTTCCAACAAGGCAAGAGGGGGGAGTCCTACTCCCGGTTGGAGTAGGACTCCTCCAGGCGCACCCATAGGGCCGGCCGCACCTCCCCCTCTCCCTCCTTTATATACTGAGGCAAGGGGCACCCCATGAAACACAAGTTGATCCTCGTGATCGTTCCTTAGCCGTGTGTGGTGCCCCCTTCCACCATATTCCACCTCGGTCATATCGTAGCGGTGCTTAGGCGAAGCCCTGCGTCGGTAGAACATCATCACCGTCATCACGCCGTCGTGCTGACGAAACTCTCCCTCAACGTTTTGCTGGATCGGAACTCGAGGGACATCACCGAGTTGAACGTGTGTAGAACTCGGAGGTGCCGTACGTTCGGTACTTGGATCGGTCAGATCGGGAAGACGTACGACTACTTCCTCTACGTTGTGTCAACACTTCCGTTGCCGGTCTACGAGGGTATGTAGACAACACTCTCCCCTCTCGTTGCTATGCATCACCATGATCTTGCGTGTGCGTAGGAATTTTTTTGAAATTACTACGTTCCCCAATATGAAGATGAAGTTCATCATGCGAGAGAACGTTGGAGGAGCATTGACAAGGCCGAAAGACATGTCAGTATATTCATAAGAACCATAGCTTGTTCTGAATGCTGTCTTGGGAATATCTTGTTTACGAATGCGAATCTGATGATAACCCATACGGAGGTCAAGCTTGGAGAAAACTTGGTCACCTTTAAGTTGCTCGAAAAGCTCATTGATGTTGGGAAGTGGATACTTGTTCTTTATTTTCTTCTTGTTCAATGGACGGTAGTCGACGCAGAGTCGTTCCGTTCCATCCTTCTTCTTGACAAAAAGAACACCACAACCCCATGGAGATGAACTCGGTCTGATCAGACCCATGCGCTCTTGTTCATTGAGTTGTTTCTTCAACTCCTTCAACTCTTCTGGTCCAAGCTTGTAAGGACGCTTGTAAACAGGTTCCGTGCCAGGCTCAAGATCGATGATGAATTCAACTGGTAGGTGAGGAGGCATTCTCGGAAGCTCTTCTAGAAAGATGTCCTGATATTCACAAACGACTGGAATCTGAGAGATGGCATTCAACTCGCCCTTCTCATTGAGAGAAAGCAGCCGAATGGTTTCGTCACGAGCGGCATAGATGATCACTTCCTCAGAAGAGTGTGTCAATTGAATTTCTCTGGCAGCACAATCAAGCAGAGCTTTGTGCTTAGAAAGCCAGTCCATGCCGAGAATTAGATCAATATCCGAGTCACCAAGAACAATATGAGAAGGCAGAAATCTATAGTCGCCCATCTCGATACTGACATTCGGAACCATCATGGTAGATCTCAAACGCTTAGCGGGAGAAACAACTTGCAGGGCTCTAGGTAATGCATTAGTGTCAAAATTATGCTCCGATGCAAATGGGAATGACATGAAAGAATGCGATGCACCAGTATCAAATAAGACTTTAGCAGGAATGGAGTTAACTGGAAGGTTACCCATGATCACTTCTGAAGAATCCTCTGCCTGAGCTGCGTTCATCATGTTGACCTTAGCATGCTTGGGATTATACTTGACCACTGCATTGCTGGCCGATCTCACAAGAGGAGGCGGAAGGCGCCTTTGGTTAAAGCACTTGTTTGCATAGTGCCCTTTCTGCTGACACTTGTTGCAAGTAACCTCTAAGAGCGAACGGTGATAAGGAGCACTTGACCTTGGAGTATGAGACTGAGCTTTGTTCTAATAGCCTGGGTTGGGTGGGTGGGAAGATCCATTGCCACCTTTACTCTTCTGCTGATAAGGCTGATGAAACGGAGGAGGAGGAGGCAACCAGAACTTCTGTTGCTTAGCTGCCACTTGAGTTGAAGAAGAAGATTGAGCTGCATCCCTGACTCTCTTCTTAGATGCCTCACACTTGAGCTGAGCAGCTTCTTACTTTAGTGCCATGTTGTAGAATTCATCATACTTAGTCGGCTCAAGAAGCACGAGAGCTAATTGCAGATCTTCTCTGAGGCCACCTC
Source organism: Triticum urartu (assembly GCF_003073215.2). NCBI lineage: Eukaryota > Viridiplantae > Streptophyta > Magnoliopsida > Poales > Poaceae > Triticum > Triticum urartu. The sequence goes on from NC_053023.1 coordinate 634,148,968, forward strand.
TGAATTGATAAATCATGCTCTTTTCATCAAGGACGTCTTGTTTAGCGAAGCGAGCGAGTTTCTGAAACTGGATATTGTATTGATACACGGACATGCTGCCTTGCTTGAGATTGAGGAACTCCTCACGCTTTCTCTCAGCAACACTTTGTGGAATGTGATGAGCTTTGAAGTCTCGGCGGAAATCATTCCAGGTAATCACACGACCTCCTATGGAATCTCTGTATTGTTGATACCACTCAGCAGCTTGATCCTTGAGTTGAAACGAAGCAAACTTGACAAAGTCCTCAGGCCTGACATTGCTACACTCAAAATGTTTGCAGATATCCACGAGCTAGTCATCGGCGTCTATGGCCTCGACACAGTTGCTGAAGGACTTCGGCTGGTTTGCGAGGAACTGATTGAGGGTAGCAAACTGAGGTTGATTGTTGCCTTGGCCTTGATTTCCTTGGTTGCCTTGCTCTTGGTTGCACTCTTGCAAGAGTTGCAAAAGCATCTAAGTGTTGGCATTGGTGGCTGCCATGACAGCTTGCCATGCCGCCGGAGGTGGAGGTGGTGGTGGAGGGTTCGACTGATCCCCATCATTGCGGTCCGGATTCTGACGCGTTGGAGGAGCCATCCTGGAGAGGTTGACATCCGTTAGCATCTTGAAAGACATATATTCAAGCTGAATCAATGGATCGAAATTGCAACATAAAGCCTTAACATTCGAACAAGAATGAACGAATGAATTCCAGAGTAAATCATCACACGTCCATAAAGTTGAGAAGCCACTTAGATAAAGGTAGATGAATAAAACAACAAGGTACGGATATGAACAAATAAGTGGTAAGGATTACCCAATCACAAACCAAATATCTGCGGGAAGAAATACTAGAGCTACTTGAATTCCCACCTATAAAACTCCTGAAACTTTCTGGTTATGCAATCAGGTGTTGGGGATACAGGGGAAGCATAATATCTCACCCAAAACTAGCAAATCCTACATCCAGCTGTATCCATCCTTCAACACATAACCAAGAAACCTTCGGAAATCATTTACCTCAACCTTCGAAAAGCATTCGTTATACGAGTTATGGCAATACTCCCGAACTCCCGCCCCAGTACTGGGTGGCGTCGAGGTTATCTCACCAACAACTTCATAAAAGAGATTTTCGATGTCGGCGAACTCAGGTAATCCAGAACTGCAATGATAAAATTGTGACGACAACACCTCGGAGCTCAACTCTCCGGGACACTGCCACAACCCCTAAATGTCAGGAGGCACCAAGAACAACGTTCTCGTCACAAAACCATCGGAACGATTCCAAGATACCCGCGTGATCCTAATTTTTTTAGTGAAATTTGAGGAGAGAAGAGTCAAAACTCTACGTCAAGAGGCCTCACCAGAGAGACGAAGGGACTGAGGAGTAAAAGAATCCTACTCTCCGATATATATAATCCTAAGACTCAAAACATTTTGTTCTAGACTCAACAACGTCAGCGATTCAATCAACCAGGGGGCTCCTAAGTCGGGGAAGGCTCTGATTACCAACTTCTAACACCCACAATGCGGCTATATCTCCCACGTGTCGGGGCACGACTTAGAGACATAGCCGCATGGTAGGCATGTCGCAAGAGGGGTAATCTTTACACATCCCATGTACTGAATAAGAAAGGGATAAAGAGTCGGCTTACAATCGCCACTTCACACAATACATAAATAGCCATACATCATCCAGAATACAATCAAGGCCCGACTACAGAACCAAAATAAAGAAAGACAACCCCAAATGCTAGATCCCCGATCGTCCCAACTGGGCTCCTCTACTGATCATCCGGAAAAGAAACATAGTAACGGCCCGAATCCTCGTCGAACTCCCACTTGAGTTCGGTAGCGTCCCCTGCACTGGAATCATTGGCACCTGCATTTGTTTGGAAGTATCCGTGAGTCATGGGGACTCAGCAATCTCACACCCGCGAGATCAAGACTATTTAAGCTTAAGGGTAGGAAAGGGTAGTGAGGTGGAGCTGCATATGGTGGCTAACTTACGCAAAAGATAGCGAGAAGAGAAGCAAAGCACGGACGAGAAGCTAATAGTGATCAAGAAGTGATCCTGAAACTACTTACGTTCAAACATAACACGAGACTGTGTTCTCTTCCCGGACTCCGCCGAAAAGAGACCATCACGGCTACACACGCGGTTGATTCATTTTAATTTAAGTTAAGTGTCAAGTTCTCTACAACCGGACATTAACAATTTCCCATCTGCCCATAACCGCGGGCATGAATTTCGACAATTCAAAAACCCTGCAGGGGTGTCCCAACTTAGCCCATCACAAGCTCTCACGGTCAACGAAGGATATTCCTTCTCCTGGGAAGACCCGATCAGTCTCGGAATCCCTGTTACAAGAAATCTCGACAATGGTAAAACACGACCAACAAAGCCACCCGATGTGCCGACAAATCCCGATAGGAGTCACACGTATCTCATTCTTAGGGTAACACCGGATGAGATAGGCTACGAGTAAAACCAACCCTCGCGTTTCCCCGAGGTGGCCCCGCAGGCGGCTTGGTTTGGACCAACACTCAGAGGAGCACTGGCCCCGGGGGGGGGGGGGTTTAAAATAAAGATGACCCTTGAGTCTGCAGAACCCAAGGGAAGGTATGTGGTGGTAGGTAGGCAAATGTTAAAACCAAGATTGGGCCTTGCTGGAGGAGTTTTATTCAAGGCAAACTGTCAAGGGGTTCCCATAACAGCCAACCGCGTAAGGAACGCAAAATCAAGGAACATAACACCGGTATGACGGAAACTAGGGCTGCAAGAGTGGAACAAAACACCAGGCATAAGGCCGAGCCTTCCACCCTTTACCAAGTATATATATGCATTAAAGTAAATAAGAGATAATAATGATATCCCAACAATATCCATGTTCCAACATGGAACAAACTTCATCTTCACCTGCAACTAGCAACACTATAAGAGGGGCTGAGCAAAAGCGGTACCATAGCCAAACAATGGTTTGCTAGGAAAGGGGGGTTAGAGGCTTGACATGGCAATATGGGAGGCATGATAAAGCAAGTGGTAGGTATCGCGGCATAGAAAAGAGCAAACAACTAGCAAGCAAAGATAGAAGTGATTTCGAGGGTATGGTCATCTTGCCTACAAAGTTCTCAGAGTTGACGAAAGCTTGATCCTCGTTAGCGTACTCAACAGGTTCCTCGATCACGTACTCGTCTCCCGGATCTACCCAAGCCAAGAACACAAGAAAATGACCAACAATTAATCACGATGCAATGCACAAAAAACATGATGCATAACATGGCATGACATGCGGGATGTGATATGTAATGCATATGCGTGATTCAGAAGGAAAAGGATGAACAAGGCATCAACTTGGCAAACCAAGTGTGCCGCTGGAAAGATGAGATGATTTCGGTCGAAAACGATATAAAGATCACCGGAAACGGAGGCACGGTTTGCAAATGGCAAGCAAAACAAGAATGGCACAATTCTGTGATTAACAACACGATGCCATCTAGAATGCAACAAGAAACTAAGCTACTGCGCTCCAACCTAACAACAAAGAACACGGCAGTGATATACTCAAGATGCTTGACAAAACATGAGCACTGAGCTATGGCTAAATCACCCAAGAGCAGGCTCAAACAAGCATGGCAAAAGTGCAAAAGATATCAGCTTCATAGACTTGGTGAAAATACTAACATGCCAGAAATAACATCAGGAAGCCATGTTTAGAGCAACCAAACAACAACCTACAGGAACATATCATAGCAAACAAAGGCATGGCATGAATCTACTAACAGCATAGAACAAAAGTCTCTTACTGATCATGAGCCAAAAAGGCACAGAGGATATGATGGCACCCATGTAAACATAGCAAGTTTTATTAACAGTTCCAGACTTAGCAGAAAACAGAGCATGTCATAAACAGAATTATGAAGGCATCGTTACGAACCCAAATCGCTCATCACAAAGCCTTGCATGACAAAAAAAGCATAGAACCAGCAAGATGGCATGTTCATGAAGCTAACCATGGCAAGAGCAAGTTCATAGCATGCATGGATCACTAGTAACAACCATGGCAAAATTGATTAACATGTAAACAATCTGCCAGGAACATTTTATAGCAAAAGTAGAGCAAGATTAAGACATGCTAGGGCACTCCATAATTGCAAACAGGGGCATGGATGGATAGAGAATAACCATATGTCCAAAAACACCCTTACTGAAGATAGTCAAAACAAGCATGGATCTCACTGTAGCATCATGTTTACATGGCATAAAAATAACAGCAGGAAAAGGACTTAGCAAAATCCTAAGTCCCTGAATCAGCAATATCACGAAGGCTACTTTGCATGCTTGTGCTAGTCACCACATTGATCACAAAAATACATGGCAAGCACCCCTATAAATATGGCATGGCATAGACCAAAACACATGTATGGCTCATGCCCATACGATACACACAACAAATGTGACAAAAATGACAAATCACCCTAAACTGATAAGTGACAGGAGCAAACATTTTATAGCACTCTTGCATCAATGATTTTGGCATCAAGATGAACTCAAACAAGCATTCCACAATTGAATTGAAATGAAGAGAATCTCACAATGAACATTTTGTTATATCATGCGCATGAAACGGAGCTACGGTCATGGAGTTATGGCATGATGAATAGGGGCATAAATCATGAGGGCAAAAGGACTTGGAGAAAAACAACCTCTCCGAAACTGGACGTAGTGGTACGGGATGGAGAGATCCGGGGAAGGAGCTGCAGCGTTTTGATCGCCGAGCTGGTGGATCTGGTCCACCTGACCAGATTCGGCCAGCGAAGAACTCCGGCGAGGGCACCGGATACTCTGGCGACAGCGCGACGAAGGGGAGGAGCGACGCCAGCGGGGAGTCCTCGCGGCGAGGCCGGGCGCCGGTGCGGAGCACTGCGGCGAGCGGCGACAGGGCTTGCGGCGGGAAGGAGCGAGGCAGCGCGCGGGATGCCGGTGATGTCGGCGGGCGAGGGAGCTTGACGCAGGCGGCGACACTTGGTCGGCGATGAGGAGACGTGGCGGCGGGGACGCGGGCAGGCACGGGTCGGTGGCGCAGCCGGATGGGCTCGGGCGGGCCGCGCCCGGGCTTCGCGGGCTGCGGCGGCGGCGGGTGGCACGGTGCCACGTGTCGCCCCCTCACTGGAGTGGGGCGGCGGCGAAATTCGTCCGGCGGCGGGCGGACATGTATGATGGCGGCGTGGGGAGGTTTTCTAGGGTTTGGACCCGAAATTTCGGAGGAGTGAACATATATATAGGTAGGAGGAGGTAGGAGTGTCCAAATGGAGTGTAGTTTTCGCCCACACGATTGTGATTCGACGACGGAGGACATGGGAGTGGTTTGGAAGGGTTATTGGGCCGTTTTGGAGGGGTGCTGGGCTGCAATACACATGAGGCCTTTGCAGTTCGCCGGTTAACCGTTGGGGCATCAAACGGACTCCAAATGACACAAAATTTGACAGGCGGTCTACCGGCGGTGTACCAAGGACACTTGGCAAATCTAAGTCCATTCCGAGAACGTTTAACACCTGCTCATGAAAAGTGACAAGAGGGGAACGCCGATGCATGTGGGAGTGTCAGATTGCAAAACGGACAACGGGGAAAATGCTAGGATGCATGAGACGAACACGTATGCAAATGAGATGCACATGATGGCATGATATTTAATGCATGACATGAACAAAATGCAAAACGAAGACAAAACCCAACCACGAAGGAAAACTCATAACTTAAAGCCGAAAATGGCAGACTCGGAGTTACAAATATGGCAAGTTACATCTGGGGTGTTACATGGTGCAACTGCCTTGGCAAAGGAATCCAGATTTCACAAGAGAACCAAGCACATCCAGAGACGCTTCAATTCCATATGCGATCAAGTCAGGAGGGAGACATAGAGATTTGCAAGATACATATAGATCTGAATGTTGCAGAACCGTTGAGTAAGCCTCTCTCACGAGCAAAACATGATCAGCACCAAGACTCCATGAGTGTTAGAATCATTACAATGTAATCTAGATTATTGACTCTAGTGCAAGTGGGAGACTGAAGGAAATATTCCCTAGAGGCAATAATAAAGTTTTTATTTATATTTCCTTATATCATAATAAATGTTTGTTATTCATGCTAGAATTATATTAACCGGAAACTTACTACATGTGTGAATACATAGACAAACAGAATGTCACTAGTATGCCTCTACTTGACTAGCTCGTTAATCAAAGATGGTTAAGTTTCCTAGCCATAGACATGAGTTGTCATTTGATGAACGGGATGACATCATTAGAGAATGATGTGATTGACTTGACCCATCTGTTAGCTTAGCACTTTGATCTTTTAGTTTATTGCTATTGCTTTCTTCATAACTTATACATGTTCCTATGACTATGAGATTATGCAACTCCTGAATAACGGAGGAACACTTAGTGTGCTATCAAACGTCACAACGTAACTAGGTGATTCTAAAGATGATCTATATGTGTCTCCAATGGTGTTTGTTGAGTTGGCATAGATCGAGATTAGGATTTGTCACTCCGATTGTCGGAGAGGTATCTCTGGGCCCTCTCGGTAATGCACATCACTATAAGCCTTGCAAGCAATGTGATTAATTAGTTAGTTGCGGGATGTTGCATTACAAAACGAGTAAAGAGACTTGCCGGTAACGAGATTGAACTAGGTATGATGATACCGACGATTGAATCTCAGGCAAGTAACATACCGATGACAAAGGGAACAACGTATGTTGTTATGCGGTTCGACCGATAAAGATCTTCGTAGAATATGTAGGAGCCAATATGGGCATCCAGGTTCCGCTATTGGTTATTGACCAGAGAGATGTCTCGGTCATGTCTACATAGTTCTCGAACCCGTAGGGTCCGCACGCTTAACGTTTGTTGATGATATAGTATTATATGAGTTATGTATGTTGGTGACCGAATATTGTTCGGAGTCCCGGATGAGATCACGGACATGACGAGGAACTCCAGAATTGTCCGGATATAAAGATTGATATATGGGATAATAGTGTTCTCCGAAAGGGTTCCGGAATTCACCGGAAGGGGTTCTAGATTTTCTTGAAAAGTTTGGGTACGAGGACACTTATTTATTTGGGCCAAAGGGGAAAGCCCACAAGGTGTAACATCCTAAATTTTCAATCTGGAATGTTATACATAGGTCAACATATGCATATCATATTTTATTTGCATTTTGGTTTTGTGATCTTAAAAATCCTAAGCAACTCAAGGACCCACGGAGAGAGTTTGGGATTTTATTATTTTTCATATTTGAATTTTCTCAAATATTAAAAAGTGGATCACTTTGGTTTTAATTATTTTTCTCTCCAAAAAATATTTCCAATATTAAAAATATATGAGAGGAGATAATATGACTTCTCTAAAATAAAAGAAATATTGGAGGAACAATGTTTTTATTTGGATTTTATTGCTATTGAATTAGAAAAATATGCATTTTCCAAAATTGCATTTTAGGCCAAGAAAATGTTTACCTTGTTCTAAATATTTTATTTAGACGGTGAAAATTGTTTTTGGCATTTTAGAATTTTTTTTATTTTATTAGGATTTTTCTCGGCAAAAATTTATTTTAAAAAAATTCCTCGACCGAACTGGGCCAGCGGCCCAGCCGGCCCAACCGCGTCGCCCCCGACCCCGAGTAGGAGTCCCGATCCCACACGCAACGCTGCCGCCATTGCCGCCGTGGCCGAGTCGGCCTCCCCGCCGCCTGGCCCCTCCCCCAAGCCACCCTGCCTCTTCCCCCTCTTAAATAGTCGCCGCCGCCCCTCACCACCACCCCGCCCTGCCCCGCAGCAGCAGCAGCACCTCAGCCGAGCCGCTGCCGAGCTCCGCCACCGTCGCCTGCGCCGCCCCGCCGCCGCAGCGCCGCGCTGCACCCTGCCGCCCCACGCCGCCGGAGCCGCCGCCGCACGCCCCCGCCTCACCGAAAATCCAAGCCGCCGCTGTCGGATCTCGCTGTCCCGTTTTTTTCGGTTTAGGTACAACCGTTCGGTTTTTTAAACCCTAGATCAGTTTGTTTTTTCGGTTTAATTATTTAGTAATTGTTCGTTCGTTAGTTCGTTTTGAACAAACGCATTCGCCCGTTTGCCTCTGATAGCGGACGTTCGTCCGATAGATTTTTCTTTTTCTGTTTTTTTCGACCAGGGACCTATCCGCGATTATTTTTATCACAGATTAGCCCCTAATCCTCAAACCCTCGCCGTTTCTTAACCGTTTGTCCAAATCCAGTGAAACCAATGCCAAAATCTTCGTCTCAAGACCCTCTTTCTGTTTAATCAACTTGAACAAGGTTTTGAAAATTTAAATTTTGGTTTCAAGCAGATTTGAATTCGAAGTTCTTTTGACCGTAGTTTCAGTTCCGTAGTTCCGATTCGATTGTTTCTTTTTGCAAGTTGAAGCTCTTCAGTTGAACTTTTAGATTTTATCTTCTTATTTGAGGTTTATCCGTGCATCTTTGCTTGAGTTCTTATGTATGCTATTGTTTGTTTGCGATAGAATTCCCGTAGTGCGCAGCGTGCTACTACGAGTCTCTAGGTTTTGTGGATCATCAGCAAGGCAATTAACACTTTGATCATACTCTTTTCTTACCCAGTTTTTATGCGTTAGTTACAACCCTCAAACATCGCATGAGTAGGATCTCTTAACATGTGAGTTTTGGGAAGTAGATGATGAGGTAGAACCTATTGCCCTTTTATTATCAAACCCTTGGGAGTTACTTCTACGTTATGCTTATACTGCCATGCTATGCTCGTAGATGTGGATTGGGTTTGAGTGTATCCATGACAGATGTGACATTGTTACTTAATGGTTAACTTAAGGTGGCTACTTAAATACACATTTGGGTAGATTGGTTGCGGGCACCTGGAGAATCCAGTGTTGTCCTAGGATATCCCGGAGTACCCGTGTGATCATCCTATGGTTCGCCACCCAGGCTCAAAGGGATCATAAGATTATTCATGCTAGAAACTTTCGTGTGCAGCCACAAAGCTTTTATGGGCTCTAGCATAGTTGAGTAAGTTGCATGACCTCTTCGAGTGGTAGGCTAGCAGATTTAGGGGATGTAGGTTGGTACGGTCTACCCGGGGTTAGAGTTAATGCTTCTGAAAGACTATGTCTCGGTCATCCGTTTCTCAAACACCATGTAGTGTGAGAAATCCAACGGAGGAGATCGAGTCTTGTGGGGAAAAGTGCGCAAACCTCTGCAGAGTGTACAAACTAATCATGGTTAGCCGTGTCCCCAGTTATGGACATTTTGAGTATCTGGATCTTGGATTATCATGTTGATCTCATCACTCTATTAATTAATTTGGTTGGGTTACTAATACTGTTTAATTGGGATTGAGTTGGAGGAACCTTCTCAATGTTTAACAACTACCATGACAGTTAAATAAAATATATTCCTTTGTTGTAGGGAAAATTTGGCTTTTCGCAAAACATTATAACCGTAGAGCCTCCACCAGCCTCATATGCATGTAGTGATAGCCTTTACTTGTTCATTGCTCTACTGTGTTATCTTGCCAGCATATTCCATGTGCTGACCCATTTTCGGGCTGCAACATATCATGTTGCAGACTTTTCAGACGAAGAGTAAGGTGCGTTAGGTCGTTGTCGTGCACTCAGCTATGCCGTTGGAGTTGATGGACTCACTTTATGTTCCAAGCCTTCCGATGTTATTCATTTAGATGGCCTTAAGCCATATTTATTATAATAAGTTCTCTTTTGAGACTATCGTTGTAATATGTGTGTGATTGCTACTCTGTTATAAATCCTTCGAAGTACTGTGTGTGTCAGCATTACCGACCCAGGGATGACACTTATGCATAGAGATTCGGCCGTTAGAGGTTGGATCGCGACAAGATGGTATCAGAGCACACGCTGAATGTAGGACACGACCACTAAGATGAGTCATAGGTCACTCTTCTCTACTCATTTCTGACTCCTCTCCAATTTCCTCTCTATAGGATGGCAGACACAAGGAACAAGTTTGCACAGCCGGATGAAGACACACCTTTTGGACGAAACTTGAAGGAAGTCACTAGGTACCTGAACATAGGAATACCAAGCTTCACCGGAACCTACACCGCCACTTTACCAGAAGAGGAGCGTTGGATGATTCGAGTTCAAGTTTCAGGAAGGACATTCATGCTAGTTACTGAACCCATAGAGTTTTCCATTGATGCACCAACTTGGAGTCTAGGAAAGAGCATGGCAGCCCACATCGCCATAGGACGCATCGGTGAAGTTTATCACAAGGATCTTAAGGACACCATCTACTAGATATGTGGGCACCGAGATGAGAAATGGGAGATGATCAGCACCAGGAAGGACAGGTCCATTGCAACTTACATCCAGGAGTTAAACTAGCACATTCGTCGCTAGGGAGAACCAAATGTGCGCAAGCATGATAGATCTGAAGAAGTTGATGACTAGGAACATGGAGCTTGAAGAGGAACTCAAGTCTACACATGACGGATACGAGGAGGAAATCACCATACTAGTGGAGATGAACGACGACCTGACAAGGAAGCTAGGAGTATTTATGGGAGACCCTGCGCCAGGAGGAGATGATGACCATCCCAAGGACTACATCATCATCGATGACACCGACTCCGATCCCGACAGTAGTGATGATGATTATGAAGACAAAGCTGGAGCAGATATCATGGAGTCTTCTACCGATCAAAAATTCTAGTAGACCACCATATTATTAGTAGTATTTTTTCCCATGTATATACCAGTAGTCTGAGCACTGTAACGATAGTTAGATCGATTTTATGCACTTGCTTGAAATTGTTTTGGTGTGATATGATTGTGTTTGTCTCATGTGCATATGGGTAGTGCTTTCTCACTGGACCTCATTCTATTCTAATTCTCTCCCCTCTAAACCCATCAGATGCCTCCGAGACGTGACCCCAGATTTGTCTTCCCACCGAGGCTCACTCAGTTGATCCAATAGCAGAATACACTGACGCAGTTGCTAGTTCAGAATCAAGGCAACAACAACAACAATAACAACAACCCACCGCCACCACCCCAAGTTGACAACTTAGCCCGTTTCCTGAGGTTACAGCCGCCGGTGTTTTCCAGTAGCACCGAGCCCATAGTTGCTGATGATTGGCTACGTAGGATTGGAAGGGAGTTGACCACCGCAGGTTGCATAGACGCTGAGAAGGTGCGTTTTGCCGCACCCCAATTGGATGGACTTGCAGCCTCATGGTGGGAGAATTACACAGCCACTTTCCTTATAGCCAATGTTACTTGAGAGCAGTTTCGGCAAGCGTTCCGCACTGCTCATGTCTCAACTGGAGCTATGAGCATGAAGAAGCGTGAGTTTTGCAACTTATGCCAGGGCAACCGTAGTGTGGGGCGGTACGTGGATGAGTTTAGCAAGTTAGCTCACTATGCCCCAGATGATGTGGCCACAGATGCCGCGAAACAGGAGAAGTTTATGGAAGGGCTGAATGATGAGATGAGTATGTAGTTAATGGTGGCAACATTTAAAAACTACCAGGAGTTGTTAGATAAGGCTCTTAAGATTGAAGGGAAGCAGCGACAGATTGAGAGCCGCAAAAGGAAGAATGGACAAGGGAAGTACAATTCAGGAGCTCAGCACAAGCCTCGTTTCACCCCGAACTCGGGAGGATATACCCATAGCCATGGAGGCCATACCCACAATGGAGGAAGTTCGCATAACCACAGTGGCCCCAAGAATGGAAACGGGAATGGAGCAGGCAATAATCAGAACCGCTCTAACCCAGCCACACCCGCCAAGAGGGATCTAAGTCACGTTACTTGTTTCAAGTGCGGGAAGACTGGACATTACGCCACCGAGTGTTCTGAAGCAAAGAATGGAAATGGCAATGGAAGCTCTGGGAAGAAGCCCAACCCTTTCAACAAGGGACAAGTGAACCACGTGAACGTGGAGAAGGTTGAAGAGCAGCCAGATGCGGTTATCAGTAAGTTTTTGGTTAAGTCATTTACCGCTCTCGTTCTTTTTGATACTGGTGCATCACATTCATACATTTCAAGGGGATTTGTGGACAAGTTTAAGTTACCCACCTTAGCCCTTAGGACACCCTTGCTAGTAAGCTCACCAGGTGTAGAGTAGATGGCTAGCCGATGGTGCGAACGGTTACCCTTAACCATTGGCAGCCATGTTTTCCCCTCGGACCTAATAATTCTAGAGTCACAAGGATTGGATGTGATACTGGGTATGGATTGGCTATCAAAGTATGGAGGAAACATTGCTTGTGCTAGTAGGTCAATTCTGCTCACCACCCCGGAGGGAAAAAGGATTAAGTATGTATCCAGGCATGCACCAAAGAGGACTCACGTAAATTCTCTCATGGGAGTTGTTCAGGAGGAAGTGCCTGTAGTGAGGGATTATCCGGATGTATTTCCAGAGGAGCTACCAGGCATGCCACCGGATCGAGACATTGTGTTTTTGATAGAGTTATCGCCAGGCACCGGACCGATATCGAAGAGACCATACCGGATGCCCGCAAATGATCCAGAGGAGATTAAGAAACATATCAAGGAGTTATTGGAGAAAGGTTACATCCGCTGAGAAAGGTTACATCCGCCAAAGTTCGTCACCATGGGGAGCCCCAGTGCTCTTGGTTGAGAAGAAAGATAAGTCTTTGAGAATGGTAGTTGATTATCGTGCATTGAATGAAGTGACGATCAAGAACAAGTACCCACTGGCGATGATCAATGATTTATTTGACCAGTTGCAAGGAGCTAAAGTATTTTCCAAGATCGATCTTCGATCAGGATACCACCAGCTGAAGATCCGAGAACATGATATACCTAAGACAACCTTCATCACAAGGTACGGGCTACATGAGTACACGGTTATGTCATTTGGATTGACTAATGCCCCAACCTATTTCATGAGTATGATGAATAAGGTTTTCATGGAGTTCTTGGATAAATTTGTCGTGGTGTTCATTGATGACATTTTGGTATACTCGAAGAATGAAGAGGAACACAAGGAGCATTTGCGTTTAGTTCTAGAGAAGCTCATGGAACATCAGTTATACGCCAAGTTCAGCAAATGTGAGTTTTGGTTGAAGGAAGTTCGATTTCTTGGACATGTTATATCAGGAGAAGGTATAGCAGTGGACCCTACCAAGGTTCAGTCTGTCACGGAGTGGTTGGCACCCACCTTAGTTGGAGAGATCGGCAGTTTTCTGGGACTCGCAGGATATTACCGGAGATTCATCGAGAATTTTTCTAAGATTGCAAAGCCTATGAGGGAGTTGTTGAAGAAGGACACCAAGTTCAAATGGATAGATGAATGTGAGGCAAGTTTTCAGGAGCTGAATAAATGTTTGGTTACAACCCCAGTGCTGATTTTGCCGGATATACGCAAGGATTTCCAAGTGTATTGCAACGCATCTCACTTAGGACTTGGATGCGTACTTATGCAAGACGGAAGAGTTGTTTCATATGCCTCACGTCAGCTTCGACCGCATGAGTTGAATTATGCCACGCATGATTTGGAGTTAGCAGCTGTAGTGCATGCGCTCAAGACCTGGAGACATTTTCTTATTGGAAATAATTGTGATGTGTACACGGATCATAAGAGTTTGAAGTACATTTTCACACAGAAGGAGTTGAATCTCAGGCAAAGGAGATGGTTGGAGCTTATAAAGGATTATGATATGAAGTTGCACTATCATCCAGGCAAGGCCAATGTCGTAGCAGACGCTTTGAGCCGGAAGAGTTACGCCAATACCCTCGTAAGTGGAGGATTACCAAAGGAGTTAGCCGAAGATCTCAGGGAGCTATGTTTGGAGATAGTCCCTAGAAGTTTTTTTTGCAGCATTAGAAATTCAGTCGACATTATTGGGAAAGATTCGAGAAGCTCAGAAGGATGATGAGGAAATTTTTGAGATAAAGGAGAAGATGAGAAAAGGAAAAGCCAAAGGTTTTCGTGAAGATGAGCACGACACCTTGTGGTTTGAAGACCGTGTTTATGTGCCCAATAATGCAGAGATTAGGAAGTTGATACTTTAGGAGGCTCATGGCTCGCCATACTCGATACACCCCGGAAACACCAAGATGTACTTGGATTTAAAGGAGCATTTCTGTTGGACAGGAATGAAGAAGGATATTGCCGAGTATGCAGCAGTATGTGATGTATGTCAGAGAGTGAAGGCAGAACATCAGAAGCCAGCAGGATTACTGCAGCCTATGCCAATACCCGAATGGAAGTGGGACAAGCTTGGCATGGATTTTATCACCGGATTACCCAGGACCTGATCGGGATATGATTCTATTTGGGTAGTAGTGGATCGTCTGACCAAAGTGGCTCACCTTATCCCAGTGAAAACCACCTATACGAGTGCGAAGTTGGCCAAGATATATATGACCAGGATCGTATGTCTGCATGGAGTTCCGAGGACTATCATATCAGATAGAGGAACACAATTTACTTCAAAGTTTTGGCACCAGTTGCACCAGACTTTGGGAACCAAACCGGAGTTTAGTACAGTTCTTCATCCGCAGACAGATCGACAGACCGAGAGAGTCAATCAGATTCTGGAGGACATGTTGAGAGCTTGTGCGCTAGATTATGGATCTAGTTGGGATGATAATTTGCCCTACGTAGAGTTCTCTTACAACAACAGTTATCAAGCTAGTATGAAGATGGCACCTTTTGAAGCTTTGTATGGAAGAAGGTGCAGGACACCGTTAATGTGGGATGAAGTTGGAGACCGCAAGTTATTTGGACCAGATTTGATCAAAGAGTCAGAAGAAAAGGTTAAGTTGATTCGAGATAGACTGAAGGTAGCTCAGTCCACGCAGAAGAGTTATGCAGACTGAAAATGCAAGGAGGTAGTCTATGAAATCGGAGACAGGGCATATCTTCGAGTGTCACCCCTGCGAGGAGTTAAATGCTTTGGAGTTAAGGGAAAGTTAGCCCCAAGATTTGTAGGACCATACCGAGTTTTGGAACGTATGGGAGAGATGGCCTTCAAGTTGGAGTTACCCCAAGGACTATCAGGAGTTCATGATGTGTTTCACGTTTCCCAGTTGAAGAAGTGCCATGCTGAGATGGCCGATATTCCTCTGAGAGATAATGCCCCTGGAAGCAATTCAGATGGATAGTGATCTGACCTATGAGGAGAAACCAGTTAAGATTCTCGAGTTTGCCAGCTGAGTTACCCGCATCAAGGTTATCAAGTTTTGAAAAGTTCAGTGGAGCCACCATACCGAGGATGAAGCCACCTGGGAACGAGAGGATGATCTACGGAAAGACCACCCACGCCTATTTTCTAGCCAACCCGAATCTCGACGTCGAGATTCACCTTAAGGGGGTAGGTTTGTAACATTCCAAATTTTCAATTTGGAATGTTATACATAGGTCATCATATGCATATCATATTTTATTTGCATTTTGGTTTTGTGATCCTACAAATCCTAAGCAACTCAAGGATCCATAGAGAGAGTTGGGGATTTTATTATTTTTCATATTTGAATTTTCTCAAATAGTGAAACGTGGATCACTTTGGTTTTAATTATTTTCTCTCCGAAAAATATTTCCAATATTAAAAATATATGAGAGGAGATAATATGACTTCTCCAAAATA
Source organism: Triticum urartu (assembly GCF_003073215.2). Classification (NCBI taxonomy): domain Eukaryota; kingdom Viridiplantae; phylum Streptophyta; class Magnoliopsida; order Poales; family Poaceae; genus Triticum; species Triticum urartu. The sequence goes on from NC_053023.1 coordinate 634,164,640, forward strand.
AAAGAAATATTGGAGGAAAATGTTTTTATTTGGATTTTATTGCTATTTTATTTGAATTGGAAAATATGCATTTTTGCAAAATTGCATTTTAGGCCAAGAAAATGTTTACCTTTGTTCTAATTATTTTATTTAGATGGTGAAAATTGTTTTTGCATTTTAGAATTTTTTATTTTATTAGGATTTTTCTTGGCGGAACTTTATTTAAAAAAAACTTCCTGGACCGAATTGGGCCAGCAGCCCAGCCGTGTCGCCCCGACCCCGAGCGGGAGTCCCGCTCCCACACGCGACGCCGCCGCCATCGTCGCCGTGGCCGAGTCGGCCTCCCCACCGCCTGGCCCCTCCCCCAAGCCACCCTGCCTCTCCCCCCTCTTAAATAGCCGCCGCCGCCCCTCACCGCCACACCCCCGCCCGCCGCAGCAGCGCCACAGCGTGCCCCACGCCTAGCCTCGTTGCCTGTCGCCGCCGCACCGCCGCCGCACCCACCGCCCCGCGCCACCCTAGCCGCCGGAGCCGCCGCCGCACGCCCCCGCGCCAGAAATCCGAGCCGCCGCCATCGGATGTCGCCGTCCTGGTTTTTTTGGTTTAGATAAAACTGTTCGGTCTTTTTTAAAACCCTAGATCGGTTTGGTTTTTTCAGTTTAGTTATTTAGTAATCGTTCGTTCGTTAGTTCGTTTTCAACGAACATGTTCGCCCGTTTGCCTCTGATAGCGGAAGTTCGTCCGATAGATTTTTCTTTTTTTGGTTTTTTACGGCCAGGGACCTATCCGCGATTATTTTTGTCGCAGATTAGCCCCTAATCTTCAAACCCTCGCCGTTTCTTAACCGTTTGTCCAAATCCAGTGAAACCAGCGCCAAAATCTTCATCTCGAGCCCCTCTTTCTGTTTAATGAACTTGAACAAGGTTTTGACAATTTAAAATTTGGTTTCAAGCATATTAGAATTCGAAGTTCTTTTGACCATAATTTCAGTTCCGTAGCTCTGATTCGATTGTTTATTTTTGCAAGTTGAAGCTCTTCAGTTGAAATTTCAGATTTGATCTTCTTATTTGAGTTTTATCCGTGCATCCTTGCTTGAGTGCTTATGTATGCTATTATTTGTTTGCGATAGAATTCCCGGAGTGCGTAGCGTGCTACTACGAGTCTCTAGGTTTTGCGGATCATCAACAAGACAAGTAACACTTTGATCATACTCTTTTCTTACCCAGTTTTATGCATTAGTTACAACCCTCAAACATTGCATCAGTAGGATCTCTTAACATGTGAGTTTTGGGAAGTAGATGATGAGGTAGAACCTATTGCGCTTTTATTATCAACCCTTGGGAGTTACTTCTATGTTATGCTTATACTGCCATGCTATGCTCGTAGACGTGGATTGGGTTTGAGTGTATCCATGATAGATGTGAGATTGTTACTTAATGGTTAACTTAAGGTGGCTACTTAAATACACATCTGGGTGGATTGGTTGCGGGCACCTGGAGAATCCAGTGTTGTCCTAGGATATCCCGGAGTACCCGTGTGATCATCCTATGGTTCGCCACCCAGGCTCAAAGGGATCATAAGATTATTCATGCCAGAAACTTCCGCGTGCAGACACAAACTATTATGGGCTCTAGCATAGTTGAGTAAGTTGCATGACCTCTTCGACTGGTAGGCTAGCAGATGTAGGGGATGTAGGTTGGTACGGTCTACCCGGGGTTAGAGTTAATGCTTCTGAAAGACTGTGTCTCGGTCATCCATTTCTCAAACACCATGTAGTGCGAGAAATCCAACGGAGGAGATCGAGTCTTGTGGGGAAAAGTGCGCAAACCTCTACAGAGTGTACAAACTAATCATGGTTAGCCGTGTCCTCGGTTATGGACATTTTGAGTATCTGGATCTTGGATTATCATGTTGATCTCATCACTCTATTAATTAATTTGGTTGGGTTATTAATATTGTTTAATTGGGATTGAGTTGGAGGAACCTTCTCAATGTTTAACAAGTACCTGATAGTTAAATAAAATATATTCCTTTGTTGTAGGGAAAGATTGGCTTTTCGCAAAACATTATAACCGTAGAGCCTCCACTAGCCTCATATGCATGTAGTGATAGCCTTTACTTGTTCATTGCTCTACTGTGTTATCTTGCCAGCATATTCCATGTGCTCACCCATTTTCAGGCTGCAACATATCATGTTGCAGACTTTTCAAACGAAGAGCAAGGTACGCTAGGTCGTTGTCGTGCACTCAGCTATGCCGTTGGAGTTGATGGACTCACTTTATCTTCTAAGCCTTCCGCTGTTATTCATTTAGATGGCCTTAAGCCATATTTATTATAATAAGTTCTCTTTTGAGACTATCGATGTAATAAGTGTGTGATTGCTATTCTGTTATAAATCCTTCGAAGTACTGTGTGTGTCAGCATTACCGATCCAGGGATGACACTTATGCACAGAGATTCGACCGTTTGAGGTTGGATCGCTACACAAGGTTTTTGGATAGCGCAAAAGGAAGTTTTGCGGAGTCTAGGGGCCAGACGCCAGGGTCCCTAGCGTCTGGGTCCAGACGCCGGGAACCCTGGCGTCTGGTCCTGTAGTCCGACAAGGACTCTTGCCTTTCGGGTGAAACCGAATTTGTGTAGGTTTTTAATCCAAGTTTCGACCCCAAGGCTCAACATATAAATAGATTGGTAGGGCTAGCACCCAATACCCATCAAGAAACACCAAGCCGTGTGCCGGCAACCCCGTCCCCTCTAGTTTATCTTCTGTCATAGTTTTCGTAGTGCTTAGGAGAAGCCCTGCGGAGATTGTTCTTCACCAACACCGTCCCACGTCGTCGTGCTGCCGAAACTCATCTACTACTTCGCCCCTCTTGCTGGATCAAGAAGGCGAGGACGTCATCAAGCTGAATGTGTGTTGAACGCGGAGGTGCCGTACGTTCGGTACTTGATCGGGACGGATTGTGAAGGTGTACGACTACACCAACCGCGTTGATAAACGCTTCCGCTTTCGGTCTACGAGGGAACATAGACACACTCTCCCCTCTCGTTGTTATGCATCTGCTAGATAGATCTTGCGTGATCGTAGGAAATTTTTTGAAATACTGCATTTCCCAATAGGATCTTGCTGTGAAATCACAAGATGGGTGGATCCACCTAGACATAGGGTACGAGGTGCTTTTCCTATGTGTTAATTCCTTTATGTGGGCAGTGTATTAAGGACCACGTGCGGGAGACAAGAGCATGTAATTTCTTGTCGTGTAGCGCGTGCGGCAGCTACAACGAAATCGTGCAATTGCACGATCTAGCAATTAGATTCTTTATTATCATGTGCCTGTAGAATTACTAGCCCTTTTTTTGGATTTGTTCATTCTTATCAACACTAAAGCAAACTACTTAAATATATACTTTTGCGGGTCGCTAACTACTAAAATATAACTCATCGTAATTTCAATTATGAAGTTGCTAGCCCCACATACCGTTCCCGACTAAAAAAAGTATGTCTACCATTTGAATTTCTAGTTGTGTGTTCAACGTTGAAGTAGTAGTTTCATCCGGCCAAACTAACGAAGTGGTAATTATTTTTCTATAAATATTTCTAACCAAAATTTTAAATGTAATGTGAAATCAGACAAAAGTATTTTAAGTTCTTTTTTTTGAGTTGTTATTAGACAAGTCCTTCATCAACTGGATGGAACAATATATGTTGTACCTTGTTATTTTGATTTCAAATAGTAATTTTACAACTGACAAAAAGTTCTACAAATAATTATGTTTTCATACCAATAAAAGCACTTCTAATTTTCATATCCAAATTTGGAACATAGTTTAGAAACAATAACGAGAAAACATTTGCATGGCGAACAAAATGTCTGAATCCGCGGCCCGGCTCTCATCACCAAAATACTAGCATGTGTTTGTATAGTTTTGTTTCAACATAAATTTTAATTTTTTACAATGCTACTTTAACCTTACATCTCCTCATAACTTCAAGAATATTCAACATCAGAAATGAGAATTATGGAGAACAGGTGCACCGTTATTACCCCTTCGGGGATTGGATATATGGACGGTGTCACTAACAAAACGATAATTATTTTCTCTAAAATATATTTTGAATATGTTTTTAAAATATGTGATGAACATAATGTAGATACATGATGAGCACTTTTCTATATATGCCACGAACATTTTCCAAATACGTGATGAACATTTTTTCCCAATATGCAATGTACATTTTTGGATACGCAACGAATATTTTTCCAGCACACGGTGAACATCTTTTAAATAGATGCAGTCATTTTTAAAATCACTGAATATTTTTAAAATACTTAACAAACATTTTCTAAATACACAATGAACAATTTTTGACAGGCAGTTTCTTCCTGAATATGAGGCGGACATGTTTTGAATACCCAGTGATTATTTGAAATACACAACAAACTCTTTTTCGAATACACGATCAAGATTGTTTCTAATATACAATGAACGATTTTGCAATACCTTTGAAATGTTCTTCCGCGCTTTTAGTTTATTTTTTCAAAATGGATGAATTATAAAAACTAAACATAAGTTTTAGAGAATATGTACAACTAGTGAAAAAAACAAAAAATCAAAGTAGAAAAAAAAGCAGGCTTACATGTGCTCCTTCGTGCGTGCATCGTCTATCTGCTGTGTGACATGCGGCTCCGCACGCTGTGAGCGACTACGTGAGGCATATCAGCACCCAAATTCAAACCGGCCCACGAGAGATATTATATTTTATTTTCATGATAATACGTGTCTTATTCATGTCAGAAAGACAAAATATAAGTCACGTAAGAACCGGCATGACAAAACTAAAAAGATAGCATAATATCTATGAGCTTGAACCAATGCCTGTGACCTGCCTCCGGCACCACCACAACAGCCATTGAAGAAAAAAAAATGACGAAACACCTTCTCACTTGAACTCGACGCGGCTCCATCGCTGATATGCAGCTTTGCGGACCTCTAAGGTGGCTCATCAAAAGTGAAGCCATTGCCGTTGAACGAAGCAGATCCGGGCAACATCCCAGGCACGCCATCAAACTTCAGATCTGGCACCCCACCACGACTAAGACGCCGAAGAAGGAAATCACACATGTCATCCATCAACTACAGACATTATGTTCTTGCAATCATCGCTCACAACGAAGGCCGACGTACAATTATAGAACAAAAGTGTATTTCTCTTGAACAGTGTCCGTATGTACTCCCTTCATTCCAAAATATAAGGTATATTAGTTCTTTTTAAGTCAAACGTGTGCTTGTTTGACCAAGTTTTTAGAAAAACATATATCAACATTTACAGTACCAAAAAGATCCATCATGAAAATTATTTTCATATTTTATTTATTTTATATCGTAGATGTTGATATTTTATTATATAATCTTGGTCAAACATTAACAAGTTTGACTTGCACAAAAACCAATACACCTTATATTCTGAAATGGAGGGTGTATAATGGAAAAGTCATAAGCCACGGATCCCGACGCCCTAATATTCGCACAAGATAGGTGCCTCCATTCAGCTCGGCCACCGAAGTGCCTCACCCACACTGAAAGAACATGCGGTGCCCCCATGTTTGGTTTTGGTAATTGATTACAATCTCTATGGACTAATGGTTGCCTTGAGTTATATTTGAAGGTTTTGTCCGTAGGCTTTTCTTGGAGTACATGTGTTGGTTTCCAGGAGAGTTTGTGTCGACCAAGGTGCTATTAAGGAATTATCCAAAGATTGGTCATGTGAGTGTTGAGCTTATTGCAAGCATGTCTTGAAAAAGAAGAGTGAGGGAGTCCTGGATTAGGGGGTCTCCGGACAGCCGGACTATATCGTTTGGCCGGACTATTGGACTATGAAGATACAAGATTGAAGACTTCGTCCCGTGTCCGGATGGGACTCTACTTGGCGTGGAAGGCAAGCTAGGCAATACGGATATGGATATCTCCTCCTTCGTAACCGACCTTGTGTAACCCTAGCCTCCTTCGGTGTCTATATAAACCGGAGGGTTTAAGTCCGTAGGACAACATACAATCATACCATAGGCTAGCTTCTAGGGTTTAGCCTCTCTGATCTCGTGGTAGATCTACTCTTGTAATACTCACATCATCAAGAACAATCAAGCATGACGTAGGGTTTTACCTCTATTAAGAGGGCCCGAACCTGGGTAAAACATCGTGTCCCTTGCCTCCTGTTACCATCCGCCTTAGACGCACAGTTCGGGACCCCCTACCCGAGATCCACCGGTTTTGACACCGACATTGGTGCTTTCATTGAGAGTTCCACTGTGTCGTCACCATAAGGCTTGATGGCTCCTTCGATCATCGCTAGCGATGCGGTCCAGGGTGAGGCTTTCCTCCCCGGACAGATCTTCATATTCGGCGGCTTTGCAATGCGGGCCAATTCGCTTGGCCATCTGGAGCAGATTGAGAGCTATGCCCCTGTCCAGCAGGTCAGATTTGGAAACTTAAACTACACGGCCGATATCCGCGGAGACTTGATCTTCAACGGATTCGAGCCCATGCCGGACGCGCCGCGCAGTCACGACGAGCATGACGTAACTCTGCCGTCGGACAGTGTTCGGGAGATCGCGTCCGCAGCTACTCCGGCCTTTAATCCGGAGCAAGTCGCGCCATCCGAGAGCGGAGGGATGGACCCCGCCATGGAGGCCGCACTCTCAGTGGCGATGGAGCCGGATACTGACTTCACCCCTTACGAGAGTCGTGTTGCCGAACCACTGGATTCATCCTCGGCCACGGACTCCGAGCCGCTCGTATCCGTACCCGTCGAGTCCGACTGGGCGCCGATCATGGATTTCACCTCCGCGGATATCTTTCAGCACTCACCTTTTGGAGATGTGCTAAATTCATTAAGGTCTCTCTCCCTGTCAGGAGAACCTTGGCCGAACTATGTCCAGCTAGAATGGGATGCGGACGACGAAGAAATTCGCTGCCCACCCACCACCCACTTAGTAGCCACTGTCGACAACTTAACCGACATGCTCGACTTCGGCTCCGAAGACTTTGACGGTATGGACGACGAAGCCGGAGACGAATAGGATCCACCGCCCTCGGGGCACTGGACCGCCACCTCATCATATGATATATATATATGGTGGACACCCCCAAAGAAGCCAATGGCGAGGAGAAAGCGGAGGATGACCCCTCCAAGAAGCAACCCAAGCGCCGACGTCAGCGGCGCCGCTCTAAGTCCCGCCACAGTAAGAGCAGTGATACCGGTACAAGAGATAATAACACTCCGGATAGCGCCGAAGACAACAACAATCCCCTCCAGCACAGCGAAGAGCTGGAGGACGAACAAGCTAGCTCTCCAGAGCGGGCAGCAGATGGAGAACTGGAGGAGGACAATTATATGCCTCTCTCCGAAGACGAGGCGAGCCTCGGCGACGACGAGTTTATCGTGCCTGAGGACCCCATCGAGCAAGAGCGCTTCAAGCGCCGGCTTATGGCCACGGCAAATAGCCTAAAGAAGAAACAGCAACAGCTTCAAGCTGATCAAGACTTGCTAGTAGACAGGTGGACCGAAGTCCTTGCGGCCAAGGAGCATGAACTCGAGCGCCCGTCCAAGAGTTACCCAAAACGCAGGTTGCTACCTCACCTCGAGGAGTAAGCATTCAAACCTCATTCACCAGTGTACAATGTGGCTGACCGGCCACTACGCTGCCGAGCTAGAGAGGCGCTTCAGCCCAAAGTTCAGCCCGCACCCCGTCGCCACTCAGTCAAAGATACTAAGGCCTGGGGCAACACAGAGGACCTGCGAGACATCTTGGACAGCAAGGCAAAAATCGCAAGGTTAATATACGGGACATGAGCACGTGCGCCCACACGGGACGATGATCGTCGCGTCGGATACACCAAGAGTAAATCCGGCTGGGCCGAATACAGCAGACAAGACTCATATGAACTACGTCGGGATATAGCCCCGCACAGAGGCGCCGCACACCCCCTATGCTTCACTGATGAAGTTATGAATCATGAATTCCCGGAGGGTTTCAAACCCGTAAACATCGAATCATACGACGGCACAACAGATCCCGCTGTATGGATTGAGGATTTCCTCCTTCACATCCACATGGCCCGTGGTGACGATCTACATGCCATCAAGTACCTCCCACTAAAACTCAAAGGACCAGCTCGGCATTGGCTGAATAGCTTGCCAGCTGATTCCATCGGCAGTTGGGAGGATTTGGAAGATGTATTTCTTGACAATTTCCAGGGCACTTATGTGCGGCCACCGGATGCTGATGACTTGAGCTACATAACCCAGCAGCCAGGGGAATCGGCCAGACAATTCTGGACACAGTTCCTGACTAAGAAAAATCAAATTGTAGACTGTCCAGATGCAGAAGCCCTAGCGGCATTTAAGCATAACATCCGCGACGAGTGGCTCGCCCGCCACTTCGGCCAGGAGAAGCCAAAATCTATGGCAGCCCTCACAACACTCATGCCCTGCTTTTGCGCGGGCGAGGACAGCTGGCTGGCTCGCAGCAACAACACATCAAGGAATTCGGATACCTCGGATACCAAAGACGTTAACGGTAGGAAGCATCGTAATACACCAAAGCGCCGCAATAACGGCGATAACTCCGAAGATACGGCAGTCAACGCCAGATTCAAAGGCTCTAGATCCAGTTAGCGGAAAAATCCATTCAAAAGAAATACCCTGGCTCCGTCCAGTCTGGATCGCATACTGGATTGCTCGTGTCATATCCACGGCACCCCCGACAAGCCAACCAATCACACCAACAGAGAGTGCTGGGTGTTCAAGCAGGCCACAAGTTAAATGCCGAAAACAAGGACAAGGGGCTGCATAACGATGAGGAGGAGGAGCCACGGCCGCCGAACCCAGGAGGGCAGAAGGGGTTTTCCCCACAATTAAAGATAGTAAACATGATATACACAACCCACATTCCCAAGAGGGAGCGGAAGCGTGCACTACGGGACGTCTACGCGCTGGAGCCCGTCGCCCCGAAGTTCAACCCATGGTCTGCTTGTCCGATCACCTTCGATCGCAGGGACCACCCCACTAGCATCCGTCATGGCGGATCTGCCGCACTGGTCCTAGACCCCATAATTGACGGATTTCACCTCACTCGAGTCCTTATGGACGGCGGCAGCAGCCTGAACCTGCTTTATCAGGATACAGTGCGAAAAATGGGTATCGATCCCTCAAGGATCAAACCCAGCAAAACCACCTTTAAAGGCGTCATCCCAGGTGTAGAGGCCCATTGCACAGGCTCAATCACACTGGAAGTGGTCTTCGGATCACCGGATAACTTCCGAAGTGAAGAGTTAATCTTCGACATCGTCTAGTTTCGTAGTGGCTATCACGCACTGCTCGGACGGACACCATTTGCAAAATTCAATGCAGTGCCGCATTACGCATACCTCAAGCTCAAGATGCCAGGACCTCGCGGGGTCATAACAGTAAATGGAAACACAGAACGCTCGCTCCGTTCGGAAGAGCACACTGCGGCCCTTGCAGCAGAGGCATAATGCAGCCTGTTCAGACAGACCAGTCATTCGGCCGTACAGCCCCCACACACCTTCAAGCGCGTCCGGAATAATCTGCAACAGGATCGCCTGGCGCGATCTACGCTCGCCTAGCAATTCGGCCCCCGTCCCAGTCCCAGTGCAGCAACGAAATTCGTGTTGCGCGTACATAACTACGCATTGAAAATACCATGGACATAGGCAGGGGCACAATCAGGACACGCCCCACATTGTGGCTTAAGCACACCAGGGGCTGTATACCTTTGACATTCCTTTTCTCTTTCAGGGCCTAACTCTTCGAAAGGCCTTTCCGGCAGTACGACTAGCGGACACATTCCGGAAGCAACAACCGAGGCGGCAAGAAGCTATGATGAACACGGGAACCGCCAGGTGGTCTCTAGTAATACTTGATATACCCGCTTTTCACTCTTTATGCGTAGCTTGCCTTGGATGGGACATTTCGAATTGTCCTACTTTCAGCTTATTGCACTACTTGTACCAGTATGCTTCGACGTATTATTCAAATAACAATGCATATTATTAATCTGTCATTGCATTATTTAAGTTTTACGCTTTCTCTTATATGTCCATTTACGACATTCCGCACCTGCACGCTCGGGTATGGTCAGTACGCCAGGGGCTCTCGTTCACCCCGTAATACGGCGCAAGAAGTCCGAACACTTTCGACAGTGCGGCACCCCGAACTTATAGCATTATATGCATCCGCTCTGAATCATGTCTTGGGTCAAATGTTGGGTTGCCCGGCTCCCATGCTTTGGTACCTTACATTCCGCTATATCAGCTAAGGTAGCGGTGGGAGAACTACTGCGATTGTGTCCCGGTTCTTCCGGACGAGCACCTCAGTAGAGAAAGCCAAAAACTGACTGTCATGATAAGGCGAGAGACTGGTCACTGTTCGAGAGGTTTCAAGTCCTTAAATACTTTTTCCGCTTCGGGCGAGGAGTCGGCCTTGTCCGGCTTAGGCGTGTATAGCGCCCCAAATTCGGCCCTCCGAATACCAGGGGCTTCGCCAAAATTTAAAATCATAGACTTCTATGGCTAAGTGAGAGTGATAAAGCATTATAGTCCGATTGCCTGGTTTGTTGTGCTGAACACCTCCCTTGGAGGACCCAACATTGGGGTAAAGAGTGTTCAGGTTTATCCCGAACACCCCGGTACTAGTTACATGGGGGCAGAAGCTGACGACTGGCCAACTCTCAGATTTTATAAACGGCCGCACAGAAGGTAATATTTTAAATTAAGAAAGCGTCGCATGGCGCAAATGAACTTGTTTCATATTACAGGATCACATGAGCATGTTCATTCAAAAATTACATCCTTGGCACACTCATCTGCCACTAGGCGGGATCCCTCTAGGAGACCCTCATAATAATTCTCGGGGCGGCGATGCTCCTTGCCCTCCGGCGGCCCCTCCTTCACAAGCTTCCCGGCGTCCAGCTTCGCCCAGTGCACCTTCGCCCGGGCAAAAGCCCTGCGTGCACCTTCGATGTAGACGGACCGCTTGATGACCTCAAGCCGTGGGCAGGCTTCCACCAGCCGTCGCACCAGACCGAAGTAGCTGCCGGACAGGGGCTCGCCAGGCCACATCCGGACTATAAGGCCCCTCATGGCCTGTTCAGCCGCCTTGTGAAGTTCGACCAACTGCTTCAGCTGGTCGCTCAAGGCCACGGGGTGTTCGGTCCCAGTATACTGAGACCAGAACAACTTCTCCGTTGAGCTCCCCTCCTCAGCCCGGTAAAATTCCGCAGCATCCATCACACTGCGGGGAAGATCTCCAAACGCCCCTGGAGAGCTCCGAACTCGGGTAAGAAAAAGGAAATTCTCCTTCGCATGCTTGCTTTGCATATTGAATGCCTTACCCGCTGCTATCTTCTTTGCCCCATCAATCTCCTGGAGGGCCTTGTGGGCTTCGGGCTTGGCGCTCCGGACGCTTTCAAGTGCCTGCGCGAGCTCGGACTCTCGCGTTTTAGAGTCCAACTCCAAGGACTCATGCTTTTTGGCGAGAGCCTCGAGCTCTTGCTGCACCTCGCCCACTCGGGCTTCTTGTTTCTCCCGTTCAATTCGTTCCTTGGCCGCTTTGTCTTCAGCCTCAAACAACGCCTTCCTCACGGTTGCCACCTCGGTCGTGGCCCCTGAAAAATCCATGATGATCCTATTACTTTATACCAGAACTTCTTTTTAACTATATAGACAGGGGTATTTCTTACCTTTGCTCTCTTCGAGTTGCCTCTTGGTCAGGCTGAGCTCGTCCTCGGACCGCTTCAAGTCCTGCTTCAGCGCAGAGACCTCCGCAATACGTGCGGCAGCGGCCAGCAGTGAAGCCTGCACATACACATAGACATACTCTAATTAGACTCCTGAGTTATCATTTGATCCTCTATTCGGCTTTTCTTCGCGAACGCCGAACAAAGCATCAGGGGCTACTATCTATGCGGTATATTTTCTTATACTTTGATTGCTCACCTCAAAGCCTGTTAGGAGGCTGGTCTTCGCGATTTTGGTGGACTGAACCTTCTCGACCACCGCACTCATGATAGTGCGGTGCTCTTCTTTGATGGAAGCGTTGCGAAGCGCTTCCAGCAGGTTGTCCGGTGCCTCTGGTTGGACAGAGGACACCAGCACAGATGGTTGGCCCCCCTTAATGGGGGACCGCCTGCCAAAGTCCGGAACCATTGAAGGTTCCGGCGCGGTGTCCGGCTGGGGACCGAACTCGAAGCCCGTAGGAGCCTCGTTCCCTTGGTACCCAAGGTCCGGGAGGTCGCCGTGAGGTGCCCCCAGTACTGCCTCCCCTTGAGACGGTGCCTCTTGAGACACCACCTCGGCGTTTTCCGTAGGGCGAGGGGTGGAAGCCGTCGGAGGAGAACCGCTGTTCATATCCGACGAGTCCAAAGAGCCGCTTGATGAGGGTACGTCGAGACGAGCTCGGGCCGGACTGCATAATCAGGTTTGACATGAGCAAAGGCAGTACAATATAACGTACCATGAAGTACTATGGTGTCCGGACACTTACGACTTCGCTAGGGGCTTGTCCCTGGGCAGCCACTCGTCGCCGCTGTCGGCGGCCGTCGTGGCACAGTCCGAAAGGAGGGTCCTTCCCTTCTTGGACCCTTCGGCCTCCCCGGATGGGTCGGCCTTCCTTTTCTTGTCTCCCCCGGCTGGGGGGGAGAACTTTTCTCCTCCTCCTCCTTTTCGTGGGAGGAGTGCGCATCGGAGTCATCGTCCGATGACTCCGATACAACCTTGCACCGGAGACCCTTTCGGGTCCCCTCCGCCTTCTTCTTGGTATTTTCCAGCACCTCGTAGGGTGCCGGAGTTAGCATCTTCGTCAGAAGAGCGTCTGCAGGATCTTCGGGCAGCGGGGCTGGGCTATCAAGCTGCTCCACCGTCTCTATCCAGTCCTGTTAATGACATGGAAGTTCAGATCCTGCACACAACTAAACTGGGGTAAATGAATACCCTGAGAAATATAAAAAGCTTAACGGATTGGCGCGGCGCTTTGCGCTGAGTCCGCGGTCCTCGTTGAGGGGGGGGGGATCTCGGCGCTCTTGAACAGCACCCTCCAGACATCCTCATGCGTCGTGTCATAGAGCTCTCGCAGCGTCTGGTGTTTGGACGATTCAAACTCCCACGAAACAAATGCCCGCCGTTGACACGGAAGGATCCGGCGAAAGAGCATCACCTGGACCACGTTGACGAGCTTGATTTTCTTGCTTGTCATGTTTTGGATGCAGGTCTGGAGTCCGGTCAACTCTACTGGAGAGCCCCAGGACAGGCCCTTATTTTTCCAGGAGGTAAGCCGCGTGGGGATTCCAGATCGAAATTTGGGGGCCGCCACCCAGTCGGAGTCGCGCGGCTCAGTGATATAGAACCACCCCGATTGCCACCCCTTTATGGTATGCACATAGGTGCCCTCGAGCTAGGTGACATTAGGCATCTTGCCCACCATGGCGCCTCCGCACTCTGCTTGCTGGCCGCTCACCACCTTCGGTTTGACATTGAAGGTTTTCAGCCATAGGCCGAAGTGGGGCCTGATGCGGAGGAAGGCCTCGCACACGACGATAAACGTCGAGATGTTGAGGATGAAGTTGGGGGCCAGATCATGAAAATCCAGCCCATAGTATAACATGAGCCCGCGGACAAACGGGTGGAGGGGAAATCCTAGTCCGCGGACGAAATGGGTAAGAAAAACTACCCTCTCATGGGGTTCGGGCATTGGGACGATCTGCCCCGCATCGGGCAGCCGGTGCGCGATATCCGCGGCCAGATATCCGGCTTCCCATAATTTTTTGACGTTCTCCTCCGTGACGGAGGAGACCATCCACTTGCCTCCTGTTCCCGACATGCTTAGAGTGGTTTGAGAAGAAGAACGCGAGCTTGGGCGCTGGAGCTCGAGTGTGCGGGAATGGGTAAGCGAGGAAGAAGAAGGCGTGGGCGAAAAAGTAAATCCTTATCCCTTTATAAGGGCGGAAGAGGCGACGTGTCTCCCCACTTGCCTGGCAAAACCGCTTATTCCCCAGGCGCCGTAATTGATGGCACGGTTGGGTTACCCACGTCCGTATTGATGAGAATCCTGTGATAAGGGGAACACGATCTCTACTTTGACAAGACGTGTCAAGAAAACCGCCTCACGATATGTGCGGAGCTGGTTGGGAAAATGGTTCGAATAGTGACCGGGACATGGCATGATGTCATGCTGTCAAAACGTGTCAGCAGATTGGATTTGTGGAAATATTCTCTCTACGATGGTATGTGGGATTTATTTTACAGGGTCGGGCACTATCCTTCCATTCAAACTCTTCCATGGTGTATTCGGAGGAGGAACCCGCCTTGCAATGCCGAAGACAACACTGCGTGCCGGACTCATCTTCATTGAAGCCTGGTTCAGGGGCTACTGAGGGAGTCCTGGATTAGGGGGTCTCCGGACAGCCGGACTGTTGGACTATGAAGATACAAGATTGAAGACTTCGTCCTGTGTCCAGATGGGACTCTACTTGGCGTTGAAGGCAAACTAGGAAATACGGATATGTATATCTCCTCCTTCGTAACCGACCTTGTGTAACCCTAGCCTCCTCCGGTGTCTATATAAACCGGAGGGTTTTAGTCCGTAGGACAACATACAATCATACCATAGGCTAGCTTCTAGGGTTTAGCCTCTCTGATCTCGTGGTAGATCTACTCTTGTAATACTCATATCATCAAGAACAATCAAGCAGGACATAGGGTTTTACCTCTATCAAGAGGGCCCGAACCTGGGTAAAACATTGTGTCCCCTGCCTCCTTTTACCATCCGCCTTAGACGCACAGTTCGGGACCCCCTACCCGAGATCCGCCGGTTTTGACACCGACAAAGAGTGTGTGATCATTCATGTGTATCTTCAAAACATCATCCAAATGAAGAGAGTTGGAAAGATTCAAGGTTGATAAAGACTAAGTCAAGAGTGAATCAAGTTGATCAACACACAAAGCGTACAAGATCTACCGAGGGATCAAGTTATCCCATGGTATGATAAGCATTTTCCATTATGCTTTGTGTACTAACCCATGGTATTCGTGAGAGTTCTTTGTGGGGTTAGGTTGAAGTGTGCAAGTTCAAGTGGAGCATCACGAAGAGATCATCCTTGAAGCTTGCCGTCCATTGTGGTGTCAATGGACTTGTGAAGATGTGCCAAAGAGCGGCTCACCCATAGTTGAGTATGGGGGAGCAAACATCTAGTCTTCATCGAGCCAACGCAATCAAGAAAGGTGGTCCAACTTGAGGGAGTCGAGATCGTCATCATCTAGCTCAAGTGGACTATGGCAAGGCAAAGGTTTGCCCTTGATAGGTTATCTATTTTACCGGTCTCATGGTGGTAGTTTAAAGACCGGGTTATAGGATCGATTGCCGTACTATCAAGGGGGGCTCTTAAGTGAGTAGCTTGATCATATCGTTCGTAGAGAGCTCAAACCATTGCATGCTTGCATCATCTCTCTTGGTTCTTGTTTGGTTTTCTCCTTGTGAGATTTGGAGCTTATGGTCATCTTCTTGACAAGTTCATCGAAAACCGAGTTCACATGCTTCTTCTATTGCGTTTTTGGTGTTGGAGGTTTTACCAATCTTATTCGAGGAAGGGTTCTCACCTTTTTCTTATAGGCCTTTTCTTATTTCCTTCTTATTATTATTTCTTTCAAGTTTGTGTTAGCCCTTGTCTCCAGCTTTCCAACAAACGTGGTTTCGTTCAATTCGGAGTCCGTTTGCAGAAGTTGTGTCAGTTTTGGTGTCCTTAAAAAGGCTGCAGCGGTACTACCGCTCATGGGAGAGGTACTACCGCTTGGAGGCGACGTAATTTTTTACTACCACTGTTGGGAGCGGTACTACCGCAGCTACTTCCGCTCTGGACCAAAAAATGTCATAAGTCCAGCGGTGGTAGGCACGGATGTATTTTTTTAGTACCGCTCGCAAGCAATAGTACTGCTACCCTTTGAGGTAGTACCGCTACCCCTAGCGGTAGTATCGTGAGGTCGAGCGGTAGTACCGCTCTATGCGGGCTGTGAGCATAACAGTTGGATTTTCCCCCTCCTATAAAAGAGGGTCTTCTTCCCCAATGAACCTTATCCTTTGAGCTCATGTTCTTCCCCCATTGTTGACCTTCTTCGAGCTTGCTACCTCTCAATCCCTCCATGGATTCTTGCTAGTTTTGGGGGGGGGAGAGGAGATCTAGATCCACATTTCCACCAATCACTTTCTCCTCTATGTGAGGGGAACCCCTTGGATCTAGATCTTGGAGTTCTTGGTGTGCTCATTCTTGTCCTTCCTCTCACTTTTCTCCCTAGCATTATGTGACGCCCCCGATTCAATCGTACACTTATCATACATGCAAACGTGTACAATCAAGATCAGAGACTCACAAGAAGATATCACAACACAACTATAAAAATAAAATAAGTCATACAAGCATCATATTACAAGCTAGGGGCCTCGAGGGCTTGAATACAAGAGCTCGATCATAGATGAGTCAGCGGAAGCAACAATATCTGAGTACAGACATAAGTTAATCAAGTCGCCATAAGATGGATAGCACAAACTGGGATACATATCGAAAGAGGCGCATGCCTCCTGCCTGGGATCCTCCTGAACTACTCCTAGTGTTGTCAGCGGCCTGCACGTAGTAGTAGGCACCTCCAGTGTAGTAGGAGTCATCATTGACGGCGGCGTCTGGCTCCTAGGCTCCATCATCTGGTTGCGACAACCAGGAAGAAAGGAAAGGGGGAAAAAGGAGGAGCAAAGCAACCGTTAGTACTCATCCAAAGTATTCGCAAGCAAGGATCTACACTACATATGCATTGGTATCAATGAAATGGGTAGTATCTGTAGACTGAACTGCAGAATTCCAGAATAAGAGGGGGATAGCTAGTTATATCGAAGACTACGCTTCTGGCAGCCTGCATCTTGAAGCCGTAGAAGAGAGTAGATGGTAAGTTCACCAAGTATCATCGTATAGCATAATCCTATCCGAGGATCATCTCCTCGTCGCCCTGTTAGAGAGCGATCACCGGTTGTATCTGGCACTTGAAAGGGTGGGTTTTATTAAGTATCTGGTTCTAGTTGTCAAAAGGTCAAGGTACAACTTCGGGTCGTCCTTTTATTGAGGGACATGGCTATTCGAATAGATAAACTTCCCTGCAGGGGTGCACTGAGGGAGTCCTAGATTAGGGGGTCCTCGGACAGCCGGACTATATACTTGGCCGGACTGTTGGACTATGAAGATACAAGACTGAAGGCTTCGTCCCGTGTCCGGGTGGGACTCTCCTTTGCGTGGAAGGCAAGCTTGGCGATTCGGATATGTAGATCTCCTTCTTTGTAACCGACTTTGTGTAACCCTAGCCCCCTCTGGTGTCTATATAAACCGGAGGGTTTAGTCTGTAGGACAACAACAATCATAATCATAGGCTAGCTTCGAGGGTTTAGCCTCTACGATCTCGTGGTAGATCAACTCTTGTAATACTCATATCATCAAGATCAATCAAGCAGGAAGTAGGGTGTTACCTCCATCGAGAGGGCCCGAACCTGGGTAAACATTGTGTCCCCCGCCTCCTGTTACCATCAGCCTTAGACGCATAGTTCAGGACCCCCTACCCGAGATTCGCCGGTTTTGACACCGACATTGGTGCTTTCGTTGAGAGTTCCACTATGCCGTCATGATAAAGGCTTGATGGCTCCTTCGATCATCGGCAACGATGCGATCCAGGGTGAGGTTTTTCTCCCCGGACAGATCTTCGTATTCGGCGGCTTCATACTGCGGGCCAACTCGCTTGGCCATCGGGAGCAGATCGATAGCTACGCCCCTGGCCATCAGGTTAGGTTTGGAAGCTTGAACTATACTGCCGACATCTGCGGAGACTTAATCTTCGACGGATTCGAGCCCATTTCAGGTGCGCCGCACAGTCACGACGAGCATGACTTAGCTCTGCCATCGGACGGTGTTCGGGAGATCACACCTGCGACTACTCCGGCCCTCAATCCGTAGCAGATCGTGCCGTCCGATGACGGGTGGAGGGACCCCGCCACGGAGGCCGCACACTCAGCGGCGATAGAGCCGAATACTAACTTCACATCCTACGAGACCTGTGTCATCGGACCCTTGGATTCGTCCCCGGCCACAAGCTCCGAACCACTTGCGTCCGTGCCTATCGAATCTTATTGGGCACCGATCATGGAGTTTACGTCCGCGGATATCTTTCAGCACTCGCCCTTGGGCGACGTGCTAAATTCATTGAGGTCTCTCTCCTTGTCAGGAGACCCTTGGCCAAACTATGTCCGGCTTGAGTGGGAAGCGGACGATGAAGAAATTCATTCCCCACCCACCACCCACTTAATAGCCACTGTCGACGACTTAACCGACATGCTTGATTTCGGCTCCGAAGACATCGACGGTATGGACGACGATGCATGAGAAGAACAAGAACCAACGCCCACAGGGCGCTGGACAGCCACCTCATCATATGATATATATATACATAAACACTATTCTGATCACGGGATCAGAATAATATTCTGATCACAACCTGAACTGCCTGAGTAACGCGACCGAACTTCCCTGTGTACTAACCTGACCTTCTGGCTATCTTCGCAACCATGGCTTTCCCTGCGAGTTTTTCTGATTCATGTTGTTTGTGATGTAAGTGTAATGTGGACATGTTTTTTGGAGTCTAAATGATTGTTTTGATTCGTATTCTAGCACGTTGGCGGATTTGCTCTCGGGGTCGTGATGAACTTGTTTCTGTTACAAGTTTAATGCATGTTTTGGATGTTGTCGAAGTTCTGGAACGATGGGGATTAGGTTTTAGTACGAGTTTGGAGCACAAATTCTTTGTTATTTCGAACAAATTTGAAATCGCCCGTGTTCTTCATCCGCCCGAGATGCAACCCGCGCTTCTATTGATTTCTCGTTTTTCTTTAAAGTTTGCTGCCTGCTTTGCGTACTTTAGTGAAATTCGAGGCTTACTAATCCGTAAATTTTAATCGTGAGGGTCCTTACGGTTTGATTTCTAGCGATTTGATGTTGGCACTCCCTGCGGGTTTCTGCACATGTTATTTTAGCGGTTTTGAAATTTACCCTCTGGTCCTTTCAGTTGTCGAAAGGTAGTTGCCAGATCATTTCCAAGGGGGTGCGGACATGTTGCAATCTTGTGGAGATGATTTTATGCTTCGGACGAATTCGTTTGTTCATTATTTCTAGATCTTCTAATGGTCGTTGTACAAGCTGGACTTTTGCGTTTTCATACCTGAACTTCTTGTTTTCCTTCGTTGGATCCTGTCGGGGCTGGGGCGGCTCGGGATAGGGATCGGGGGAGGATCAGGTTGATCCTGTTGGGTCTGTCCGGGTTTCTGTGCTGGACTTCTGCGTCGTCATACCTGAACTTCTTCTTTTTTCTTTTTGCTGCAAGATAATGCAGCAAGTCCTTTGTATCAGAAACCCTTACTAGATTTTGTTCTGCAATTTTTGTTGTAGCTAGTGTGTAAGCGTGGAGCTGGACCACAGGAACATGCACCCTCTTTTTCCCTTAGTCTATGTTTTGGTATAGTTTTTTGATCATCCACTTATCTTTGGTAAGATCTGGACTTCTCTTTTTTTATTAATGGTTGAACTTTTGGTTTTCCAGATTACATTCCACATTTGCAAGGCGAAGGCGCATGGTGCTCTATATTTTTCTTTGTTTGGTTTCCTTTCGTATTTTTAATTCTTCAGATGTTCCTTTTTATACTTTTGTCTTGTGAGCAATCATGGGATTAGCCCAAGTATGCATGCACTTTTTCCAGATCATGTAAGGGTCGTTTGTAGAAGCTAGACTTCTATGTTCTTTATACGTGAACTTCTGCTTTTTCCTTCTTTGCAAAGTAATAAAGCAATTCCTATGTATTTCCTTCTTTTTTATGTTACTTTTTCATTCTTTGCATTTGTTTGGATTTTTTTGACTTAGTCCCATGAACAGCCATGTAATTGGGCGATGGATATGCGTATTTTTTTATTTTTTCTAGTATGTTATTTGTACTTATAATATTTGTTGTTCTTCACTGAATAACTATCCTGAACTTCAGTGTGATAATCATTTTTAACATGTTAAATTTGAGGTTGTTATTTTTTGGATTTAAATATTTTGTAGATATTGAAATCGGCATTGCGCGTATTGACCAATGCAGTAGCGCGAGGCCGAGCAGGGGGGGAGGGCCCCCCTCCCCTCCCCCTGCGAGGCCGAGACAGGAACAAGCCGGAGCAGGTGACGACGCGGCGTGCCGCGTCGTCGCATGCGGAGGCGAGTCCGTCAGACCCGTGACCCCACTATCTATCTTAGGGTTTTTAGGGTTTAGGGTTATTATGGTTTAGTGTTAGATATGAACTTCATCTATTTTTGTACTTGAACTTCTTCATTTTGTTTCTTAGGGTTTATTTATTCTTATGCCATTACTTCTTTTATTAGAGTACTTGAACTTCTGTTCTTTATTTTTTGAACTTCTTTCTGTTGCTGTTTAGGTGCATATTTATGTATGTATTTTTCTTCCTTTGGTAGTGCATTTGCCATCTATTTTTGGTTTTAAGGATATCAGCAGTGCTATCGTGTGAAGTTATCTAATTATAATAGATGCATTCAAATGGTGCATTCATTTATCTATAGATGTATTTACCTTTTTAGCTGTTGGGGGGTGAGGGGGGGGGGGTAAAACTGTAAATTCAGTGGCACTGCAATTCCTACGACAGATAGGCATTAAGTGAGCATCTCCCTCGTCACCACCTGTTAGAAAACCCCTCTCCCCCTGTCGCTTGTCTCTTCCCTCTCTCCGTCGCTCTGCTGCCTTCCTCGCCTCCAACTCCCCCCGATTTCTCCGCCCCTGTCCCCTGCCCTTGTGCTGGAGTAACCGGCGCACGCCCCCGGTCCTATTTCTCCCCCACGCCCCGCTCTCCCTCGCCCAACCCGCTCTATTCTGCTCTGAAGCGAGGGCGGCCACTGCCTGCGCGGTTGCAAGGTGCGCGTGGCGTCGTGGGGAGTGGAAGAACCGCCGCGGGATTCGTGTGTGCGGGGGTTGTTTCGAGAGGTACAAATGCTGCCCCCGCCCCCCTAATGCTTGCCTTTAGTTTCGTCAGACCTGTCGAGTCCGCCTCCTGTGTGCTCTCGCGTCCGCCTCCTACCCCCTTCTTCTGATGGTTTGATGGGAGATTAGGTAGGGTTCTTGTGCGTGTGGTGGGTGGATTCCATTCCCCCGTGGTCAGATTTGTCTATGAGATGCTTGTGTGTGCTATTTCTCCATTCCGAGTTGATTGGATTTCATTTCCCCTTTGGTGATTTCAGCATTTAGATGCATGTGAGAGAGGGTGTGGTGTGATGGTTAATGCTGAATCTGATGTATCTAATTGTCTTAGTATTGTTGATTTCGAAGTCTAGATTGTGTCTGTCACATGCTAGTTAGTTTCTGGATTCTTTTTTTTGTTTGTGCTTGCCTATATGTGCTACTGTTCATGTTTTCATACTTGTTGATATTATCTAGTTGTTTCATCCTAGGGTTTCATTTAGTTGTTTTTTTTGTATTTGTTGTATGATTTTCTACCCGCTAACTATATGCATTCTATCCCCTGTTTTTAGTAGGTTGTTCTAGGGTTTGGAGTTTCATTCGTCAAGGGCGTTGTGTTGTCATGGCTTCCAAACCTTCTCCAGGTATCTTAATGTAGTTGGATCTTGTATTTTAAAGTAGTATTTCTTATATATGTCTGCCCATATCTTCATTTAGTTTTCTTGTTGGACTGCCATTCTTATTAGTGTGAACTTCTAAGAAAGGTTATGTGTATGCTTTTTACCCTTAGCTTGAGTTAGTAGTGTTGCTTCACTTTTTAGTTCATGATTTGCAGGTGAAACTATGTCACCAAGTGTTGTTGGACTTCCCAAATGATTCATATTTATAGTGTATATCTTTTGTTTTTTTATTTGTTATCATGTTCATGGTATTGATATTTAGTTTGGCTGTGAAATACTATTTGTGGTCATGCTACATATTTTTTATGTGCTATTTTTCTTGGGTCACATAGTTGAACTTCTGGTTTTAATTATTGTTTGTTCATAATGAAATTTGGTTGAACTTCTGTTATGCACATTTTGTGTTTACTACTTTGTTATATATCGTTGAACTTCTGGACATTCATGCTATATGTAGTAGCCCCTCTGAGTGTAGATTGTTTTTATAGTTAGTGTGTAGATTTTAGTTTGTTTGTTGTGTTTACTGCTTTGTTAGGTATTGCTGAACTTCTTGTTATTGGACATTGTTGTCAAAGTAGAAGTCCCTTTGGTGTAGGATTGTGCATTAGAACTCAACTGGCTTTTTACTTGCATTTTTTGTAGTTGGTGATGAGTTGAATAGTTGTGAAAAAAATGCCTGCGATCAAGATGGAGCTTCAGAGGTTAATACTGATGCTCCAATATCTGATGCAGCTAAATCACCCATTATCCCTTTGACTTTGATTGCTGAGGTTGCTTCGAGCCTTGAGAATGTTTCAAGCCTCGAGGATCTTGCTTCTGCAGCTCTTGCTTCACCTAGTATGTGAAACCCCTTTTATTTTCATTTTAAAGTTTTCAGCCATGTTTTTTTAGCTTGTTCATGTCGTTTGTTTTTTTTTTGTTTTTGTTCATGACTTTTTTTTTATTTTTTGCTTCGATTTTTTGTGTTCTTTGCAGATGTGTCCACAGAGGAGGAAGCTTTGAACACCATCAACGATGTTTTATCTGAGTTGGGTTTATCAGAAAACCCTGCTGCAGCTGAGGAGGGGGCTCCCTCAGTCAAAGGTTGTGATTCCATTCCGGATCCTTTGTGCTCTCTTCAGATGTTAGAGACGCAGTCGCAGTCTGTTGATGGCACTGAACCTGTCATGCAACCCGAGGATGTGCCTTTTCAGCTTCTCCTAGAGGACCAACGTAAGAGGAAGAAGCAAGAAAATTTTGACAAGAATAGGGCGGCCTGCCTTGAGAAAGGTTCTGATGTTCCTGGATCTATTCATGCGGCTGAGCTCACTGTTGAGGAAGACGTGTCGTGTGGTAGTGATGGCACAGTTGTCCCTGTTAAGAAGAAAGTCAAGAAGACTATTGCGAGGAAGCTAGTAGTTGGTGAAGTTACTCCTCGGAGGAGCCCACGTGTTTCAAGGCCTGCAGAAGTTGTTGAAGATGAAGGGTTAGGCCTTGGTGGTACGCCACGCCGTAGTCCTCGTGTGCTTGCCACTGCCGCGCCTACACCTTCTCCGCTTGGTGCTGGTGCATCTAGTAAGGGGAAGAAATGCGGCGTGAAGCGCAAGGTTCCACCTGCAAAGGTCAACAAGGGTGTGAAGAAGCGTTCTCGTGTCAATCCAGAGGACAAGGATGATGCTGATTTCAATGCTGATGACGAGGACGACGTCGATGATGATGCTGCCTCTAATCAGGTATGAATGTCTCATGTTTACTGTTTTTTAGAGCATTTGTCGCCGTTGCTGTAGTTTTATTGTTTTTAGCACTGCCTTGGCGTACATAGCTGACCTTCTGCTCCATCTCAATATAGACGAATAAATTAGCTGACGTGCTTTGCTTTTATGGTATTTACTGCCTTTGTGTACATAGTTGGACTTCTGGGTATATACATGAAGAAATTAGCTCAACTTGTTTTGTATACATGTTTGATTACTGCCTTAGTGTATATGGTTGAACTTCTGCTTTTGAACTTTCCAACATTTTTGAAAGCATGTTGACTAGTGTTCATACATGGTTGTACTGCCTATGTAGACATAGTTGGACTTCTGAGATACATGTTTGATTACTGCCTTGGTATACATGGTTGAACTTCTGCTTTTGTAAATTTCCAACATTTTTTTGAAAGCATGTTGACTAGTGTTCATACATGGTTGTACTGCCTATGTAGACATGGTTGGACTTCTGAGATGTAGTGCGTATATGTAGGCATAAGTGGAATTTTGGTGAAGGTTGTGTGTCTCATTGTTCTGCCTTTTTTCCTTGTCAATGTATTTTTTTTCAGTATCAGCTTGTGCAGCGGCCTGAGAGGAGGAAGAGAGGAGGCAAAGCGCCCGAAGAAGGTGGCCAAGGAGGAGGTGAGGCGAAACGTTTTAACAAGACGGTTCGCTGCTCACTAGGAGAGGTCAAGACGTGTGCGAAAATGCTACAAGATAGGCACAAGGCGAGGGTTATCAAGGCTAGTTTTGGTTGTGTGTTTGACTTGAAGGTTGATTCCAACATTTCTCGTCCTTTGATGGGCAACATCTACACGAGGATTGACCCTTCAACCATGATTTTGGACATGGGTGAGGTGAATAAGGTTATACGTATTACAAGTGATGCTATTCACCATCTCTTTGGGTTCCCTCAAGGTAATCGTACCCCCCTAGGCCCTCGAATGATGGTTTCGATGATGCTGTTATGAGGTTGAAGGGCAAGCTTGGGTATGCTAGGAGTGACGACATCAAGACAAAGGATTTGCGGAATATCCTCGCTGAACTTGTGAAGGATGAGACGAAGGATGATCTTGCTCTGCAGGTGTTTTACCTTATTGTTTTCATGAAGGTGGTTATCCCTGGAACATCTACACGATTATCCAGGGAGGCAGCAATGGCCGAGAACCTTGTGTTTGCGGATATGGCAGACATGGACTACTGCCAGTTGGTTGTTGAAGATATTCGGAGTGCTGTTGTTAGGTATCAGCAAGGTACTAGCAGAGGAAAAGCTGTCACAGGCTGTGCCATCACGCCGCTTCTTATGTATCTGGATTGCCTTATCATTGGCAAGACGCCTAATATTGACTTGAAGACCCCTCGCATCAATTTCATGGATCAAACCAAGCTTCTTGAGCTTGCTGCGGCTGACTTGGTCACGAAAGGTGATGATGACCCAACCAACTGGGTGTTTGGGAGACTGCCTGTGAGTGTTTCTATGCATTATTCTTTCCTTGAACTTCTGGTATTGTCTTGTATATTTTTTGTTCCCATGTTCCTTCATTTGTTTTCTGACGCGTTGACTTTTGTTTTTGTATGCAGTGGAAGACACAGGCTGAGGTTGTGTTCTTTAGGGTTATCGAACGTCCTGTTCTAACTATGCCTCGTTCTGCCGGCCTAGGGAGTGGAAGTTCCCCAAGATTTGAATTCTGCCGGGATGTTAATACTGGTGCCCCCCTGTAGATCCAGGAGGTTCTTCTGCCCGTGTGAGTGCTGCAGGTGGCGTTTCTTGCGAGGATTTGTTTGAAGCTGCCAATGTTTCTCTAGTTAGGATTGACAGTCTTCTTGAAATTGTTTGTGGGGAGTTGGCTCGTGTTCCTTCGACTGCTGAGCGTCTTAGTCGCGTTGATGGGATTCTTCCTCCCGGGCACGGGTTTGATGCTGAGTCTTCGAAGGAGGTCTTATGTATTGAAGCTAAATTTCTTGAAGAGCTTCGTCAGAGCACTTCCCACCTCCGGACTAGCGTTGGGCTGTTCAAGGAAATGCAGGATGCTCGTTGCAAGCCTTTTGAAGATGAGGCAAGTGTTGTTGTGAGACAGATTCAGAGGCAGGATTCTGTTCGTTCAGGTCATGAAGGAGGCCACATGGAGCATACCAAAGAGGTTTGCACTAATGTTCAATGTTAAATGTTAGCTTTTCAGTTATTACTATTTGTGGTCATAGGTGAGCGTTGTTGATTTGATGTGTCGTAAATTGTTTCTTTTTTAGCACTAGTGTTCCTAGGTGACCTTATCTGTTTATTGAACCTGAACTTCAACTGCTACAGCACCTGAACTTCCATGACTTGCCCTTTTTTGTTCCCTTTTGTATCTTAGAGTATTTTGATATCTGACCTTCTATGTTTACTGTATTTTGGACTTCCATTATGTGTCAGTTGTGATAGCAACCTTCTCTGATTGTGCAATCTGAACTTCTGCTGATTAGATATTTGTTTTCTAAATGATTTTTTAGGCTGTTCATGATGATGCTAGGGTTGAGAAGGATGTTTTACCTGCGCATGAAGCTGCTCCTGTGCATGAGGCTGCCCCTGTGCATGAACCTGCTCCGGCTAGTGGCGTAATAGTTGATGAGGTTCATGGCAGTGAAAATGAGGTACCATTTTTCTTGTCCATTTTGTCTTGTTGCCCCTGAGACGGACTTGCTGCTCCTGTGCATGAGGTTCAGTCAGCCCTTTGTAATGACTTTCTGTTTCTTTTTGCAGCAGCAGAATGATGATGTTAGTGTTCCTCCAGAGAAGGTTGCAGACATGTCCGTCTCAAGCACCGGTTGCTCCGACGGGGTGGTCCTGACTGAACTTCAGTCATCCATTGTCGCTGAGGTTTCAAATGCTGAGCAGGGCAAGACAACTGGAGACATCATTTTGGAGAAAGATGCTATTGAGTCTGCTGTTGAAACTGGTGGTAGTGCTGCTGCAAGCCCGGAGAAGTATCCTGCAGCAGAGCCATCAGTTGATGTTAATGCTGTACAGGCACAACCAAAAGTTTTTCTTGTTTCAGATTCTCCAGCTGCTCCAGCTGCTGCTGGTGTCCTTCCTGACGACGCTGCAACGTCTGCTGGAGATGACGATGAAGATACCGAAAGCGATAGCTATGGAGAGGAGGTTGATCATTCCAGTGCTGCCACTGGTCTAGGCAAGGATCCATGAAGAGAGGAGCATGCTTCTCTCTTCTTTCCCCATTCCCTTCCCTCTTTGTTGTTTTGGTTTAGTCCATGATATCCCCTGTGAACTGCCTGTGTGGTCTAAGTTGAACTTCTGGTTTTGTTGTTTGTCGTGTGGGTTGTAAAGAATGTTAAGTGAACCTGTTTTCTATGTGAGTGGATGTTTGTAATGCATGGGTTGTGATGTCTATGATGCTGTATTTTATCTTTTCTGATGTAGCAGCTGAGATGTGCTTATGTTTTGAATGTTTGTGCTTGAATGTTGGTCTTAATTAAAACTATCATGAATCTATGTGCTTTGAGTGTTGCTGTTAATTGCTATTTTCTTTTTGGTGAGCAGATAGTGACCTTGCTATCATGCGAAAGAAGGTTGATGACTTTTATTACAGTGTAACTAGGCTTAGGAACGACCGTTCCAAGAGGTGAGTGCAGCTGCTCAACATTTACATCATCCATGTACCCCCTGTGAACTGCCTGTGGTTTCATACCTGAACTTCTCAACTCTATGTACCTGAACTTCTTTTTTTTGCTTCTCTGGCGCTGAACTTCTGGCCTCTTTTGTACTGTACTGCCTGTTGTGATATAGCTGAACTTCTGTGCTAACATGTGTTATGAACTTCCTGAGTTCCTGCTGCTTAACTTGTTTTACTTTCTATTCGCTTGTTTTTAGATTAATGATTATGTTCCAAAACAAGGAGTGTGAAGCTTCTATTCAAGAAGTCGCAACATCTTTTGGTCCTCGCGGAATGCTTACATCTAATGTGGCTGAGTGTGCACTCTATTGTCTACGTGCGAAGTACTAGGGATCGGATAAACTCATCCTGCCGTATTGGGTTTGTGTAAATCAACCATACAGTGATTTCTTTTCTGTTTTGTTCCTTACCATTTTAGTTAAAACTTGTTCGTCTCATTTTTGTATTTTTTCATATGTTGGTGTTGTCTGCATTATTTTAGGACAAGATTTTTAGAGGTCAATTTGATTCCCGTGTGAGGAAGTACTTCATGGCGAGTGGTCCAGATAGCATGGATGCACATGATTCGGTATGCAATATCTTGTTCTTTGGCTCTGTATTAGTTTTGCAGTGCGATCCACTATGTTAATATTTGTTTTATTTTTCTTTTGTACCATTCTGATATTAATTCTCATTTTTTAATGATTCATGTGTTTATGATGCTTCAGGTTGTTTTCCCTACTTTTGACCCGCCTGAGCTTCCTGCTTCCATGGGTGGTGTCGGTCATTGGGTGTCAGTGTTCCTTGACCTGAAGAATTCAAGGTTCCAGCTTCTCGATTCCTACTATGGACCAAAAGATGAATGTGCGGTACGCCTGTTTCGACAGATGACCGACAACATCAAGAGGCTTTGGAAGGATGCCAGCAACGACAGGGAGACACCCTTCAGTCCTATTAGCATCGACAATTTCCCTCTGGATTGGATTGATGTCCCCCAACAGCAAAACAAGTATGAGTTTGACTTTTTCTCTTTTATCACTTCTGTTTAACTGTAGTTGTACTTAAGCTGCGACGTGTTTAATTCGTTGGCTTTCTTTTTCTGTCCTAACACTATTTCTTTTTTACTTCGTTTGATGGCAGTATCGACTGCGGATTCTTCATGCTTACGAATGTTAATTTGTATCATGACGGGGTTCTTGCAAATTATTCCCATGAGAATATCGGGGATATCAGGAAGACGTGGCTGTACTCAATCGCTTCTTCTAACCTGTTTGAGACAGACTTCCAAGCTCTGTTTGGCTACTACACATGTAAGTATTTTGGAACTTGTACTGCTTACCTGCACTGCATCTTTTGTTCTACCCGAACTTCATATTTTTCTCTGAACTTGGACTTCTGCTTGAGGTCTGGCTGGGCTGCTGGTTTCGGAAGGAGAGGAGCATTTTCTTTGTACATGAACTTCATTTCTATCTTTTTAATTTTGCTTGTGTGTTTTGTTTTGCTTAAATGGACATGAGCATTTTCTTTTATAATTGAACTTCAGAGATGATACCTTTCTATGGTTTTGTTAGCTGTAGTTGAATGATTTCCAGTTCAACGGTTTATCTTGAACTGTGCCTCTGGTTGTGCCTGAACTTCATTTAGTTTTTTACTGCAACTAATTTTTTTAGGTCAGCTTGAGTAGTAACCATGTCATCTTTATTAGTTGTACTGCACATTGTGATGTTCCTAAACTTCAGTTGTATTTTTAATGGTGATGTTTTCTCTTCCTTTTTTTCTTTGACAGTGGATCCACTGGAGTTGACCGATTACCACTACTCATTCCTCGGGTCACAGGAATACCAGCCTAGGGAGGAACCGATGAGTACAGCTCCGATAGAAGATGATAGACCTTGGACCCTCATTCCTTCCAAGTTGGGGAAGCAGGCTGGTGGTATTCGTGGTACTCCAAAAACCCCGTGCTATAGGAAGGATGATGCAGTCGAAGCAGCCGAAGCAGAAGTGATTTCGTTCGATGATGATTTTGAGAAGATTGCTTACCCGAAGAATGCTAAATGTGTTGCTGGTACTGTTGCTGGTAGAGGTGGGAAGAATGCTGTCATCACCAGGAGGAAACCGGCAGTTGAGTCTGGGAACATAACTTCCTCCAAGAGAGCATCTAGATTGCCTTTGAAGTGGCGTTCTCCTGTCGCTCCCCTGAAAAAATACAGTTACCCTCATCTATCCGAGGCCCGGAAGTTGAAACAGTATGTGCTGAGTAAAGACGGTCTGGAGAAGTATTCTGAGTGAGTTACCCTCATCTATCGCTCCCTTGACTTGGAGTTGTAGTGTCTGAACTTCTGTTGTTGTATTGTCTGAACTGCCGTTGTTATAGTATCTGAAATTCTGTTTTATGTCTCCTCTTGCCTTTTGAGTTATAGTGTCTGAACTTCTATTTGTTGTTGTATCTGAACTTCTAATTTTTTACCATCCTTTTGTATTCTGCAGGACAAGCTACTGCATGTTTACCATCCCTGCGAATGTGATTGACCTCACATGACGTGTCCTTTATACGCTTTTCGGTGAAGGGCAGTAGATGGAAGGAGACATAATGGATTATCTCAGAAATTTGTGGAAGGATAAGCCGGAGACCTCTGAGATGTTCACTAGTGCTGACAGGGTTGTACTTAGTCCCTACTTCATACAGGTTTTAGTTCTTTGCACCCCTATCTCCTTTTTTGCCTTAGTTTTGTTGTAGTGGCATCTGGGAGGTGTTTTAATTGTGTTTTGGTGAATGCACAGTACTGCCTGGAGTATGATTTCTACGCCGCAACAGTTCCAAAGTTTGATGCAAAAAAATCTACTGGTCTCCTCCCAATGTTTGTTCGCAAGGAAGAAGACCTTCTTAACGCAAAGCTGGTTAGTTTTTCATAACTCTTTGCTTTTTTTAATTTCATGTGCATCCTTTTGCTGAGTTTGTCAAGAAGTTTTTGTTCATGCCGGTTCTTCAGTACATATGCTTTATAGTTTGTGTTCACCGGTCCTTTCATTCTTGGCAGGTTTTCTTGATTCTATTCAAGCCAATTGGCACAACGGCGCACTACAGTGTGTACGTGGTGAATAGATATCGTGGGAGCATTGACATCCTTGATTCACTTTCTTACGATAATATGGAAACGTCGCGATCGAGTTTCCACGGGGACTGCCAAAATATCGTGAGTGTTTCTTAGCCTGAACCTCCTTTCACATTCTCTTGTTTGACACGAAGTTTATTATGCCTTGTGTTGACAAAATATGTTGCTGTCTCTGTTTTGGTAATACTGCTTGAACTGACTATCATTTATAAGTTGAACTTCTGCTATTTTGTTTAGGTGGATCTTATGCAAGTGTCGCCTTTTTATGTACCTGAACTTAACTATTTTGGTTAACATGTTTTTGACTTCATCTAATTTTGTTATTTCCGGCAGATGAAGAGATTTGTTGGGTTACTCGAGGAGGTGTACGGCAAGGCTGCATACAAGGCGAGCAAGCAGCCTAACTGGGTGACTATTGCAAAGAGGCCGACTTTCATCGATGTTCCGAAGCAGAAGAGTAATGATTGTGGTTTCTTTGCCCTGAAGTTCAGCTCTTCGTATGATGGCGATGAGATTGTTGAAGATTTTGGTGATGTGGAAGTATGTTCTGTCTTTTGTTCTTGTCTCATCATCCTTTGATTATTCTTGTGTGTTTTTGCTGAGACGCTCCTGCTGTGGTTTTAGATATCCGTTACTAAACCATCGTTTTCACCTTTCTTTTGTTTGCAGGCTGCTGCAGATGACTGGAAGGCTGAGTTCATGCACACTCTGATGTTTAGCGAGAAGAATGAAATCGTGCGTTCAGAGCTCCCTAAAGAGATCCAGTCCTTTGGCCCGTGAATTCGAAGCATTAGTTTCATCTGTAGTTTTGATTTCGTACAGATTTTTAGGTTTGATAATGATTGGAACAATTCCATAAAGATTTGCTTGTAAGAATGTTTTTAGTGATTTGTGTATCTATAGGTGCAGCACTATTACTTATGATATTGTGGAAAAATACATTTGGTGTGAAGAATGATTTGGCTTTGTGAATTTCAATGTACTGCGTCGTTTTTCAGTATCCATGTGTTGAATGTTTTTGCCCCAACAGATGTACCTGAACTTCTGCCTCGGTTTTGGTTTAACTGCTTGATTTTTTTGTGTTGTTTATTTTCGGGCTCCCAACATATGATCGTAAACTTGAACTTGTACTTTGAGATGTGGCTGGGCTGCTGGTTTCAGATGGAGAGGATATTTTGTGTTTGTGTAATGTATTGGTAATGTTCAACCCAACCAATATGTATGCTTTTGCGTAGAATCTATATTTGTTTTTTTGTGTTGTTTTCAAGTGCGGACGTATTTCATATGTAAATCTGTGCAGAAATAGTGTTGACGTTTCTTTATCTTTTTGTCGGCATTGTACATGAACTTCTGCACGTATCCAAGCAGAACTTCACATTTGAACGCGTTGTCTTAGGCTTGCTAACCTTAGTTTATGCAGTGAAACTTTATTTTTTAAGCATATTTTTTTCCTACATCGATTTTTATATACTAGAACTTCTTCTATAAGCTGACCTGAACTTCAATACTATATGATTATTTGCTGGTTGCACTTTTATGGAATACAACACGAGCACCTCCTGCCATAATATACCAGGACTTCTGAAGTAAGCTTACTTGAACTTCACAGTATATGTTTTTCATGTTTGTTCTTGCTTACACTTCCATGCAATACATCACCAGCACATCACTTCATCCCATAACATACCAGGACTTCTGCAGTAATATTACTTGAATTTCACAGTGTATGTTTTTCATTTTATTACTGCTTGCTCTTTCATGCAGTACATCATCAGCACATCACTTCATCTCATAACATACCAGGACTTCTGCAGTAATACTACGTGAACTTCACAGTGTATGTTACCGGGACTTCTTTGAAAGTTCAACAATAAAAGGGGATGACATAATATTTCTGGACATTGACATGACATAAGTTTGCATTGTGTTAATTGACCTATTCTAACTGTTCATCAGCCTTGCGCTCCTCCTAGGCTTTGGTTGTATAGGTTTTTTCTTGACATGTACCTCTTCCTCTTCATCGTCCTCTTCCTCTTCATCGTTCTCTTCTTCTTCGTCTTCCTCTTCTTCGACGGTGTCTTCGTCTTCGTCTTCCTCTTCTTCGACGGTGTCTTCGTCTTCCTCTTCCTCTTCCACCTCTTTCTTGTTGCTGGCTCTGGGTTTTGCTTTCTGTTTCTTCTCTGGCTTTTTGCTTGTCTTTTCAGCATCTGCTCGCTTCGGGCATGTTCTTGCATTATGTGGTTCATACTCCTTGCTTTCTGTGGGTGTGGTCCCTTCTTTTGTTCCATAACTTTGGGTTGCTGTTTTTGAGATTGTGGTTGCTTGACCTCCTCGGCATTGTTTCTTTCCAAGAGTGTTGGACAGGTCAGCTTGTTGTGTCCCGCAACTTGGTTGCACACACTACATTTCCTGTGTCCAAGTGGCACTCCATTCTCATCGAGCACCACGACTCTTCCTACAGGTGGTGCCTTTATTTGCGCTCTCTTGTCACTTTTCTTTGCTGCAGTAATTTTCTTCCTACCCTTTGTTTCAGAATACAGTGACAGTTTCATCGTCTCTTGCTGTCGCTGCTCCATTGATTGGCCATCACCCTGCTTGCATTGGTTGGCTTCAGCGGCGGCGTTGAGCATTTCAGCTGCATAATAGTGAAGGTCATCTTCAATTTCAGCGTCCTCTTCAGCCATCCTTTCGTCAGCATCCGCTCGATTTGCTGAATGTATTGCATCAAGCTCTTCCACGAGTCTCTTGAGAACATAGTAGGCTCTGTCATACTGCTGGTCACATCTCATCGCTTTCTTGTTAACCATCAAATTTAGCTGCAGCAAGATGTCTTGCTTCGATAGCCTTGAGCTGCCATCCGATGCGATTGTGTTGTAGTCCCTTGTATCAAAGGTTGGTTGTGATTTTGCAGTCTTTGTGTACCGTTTGAGGATATACTTGTTTGGAAATTTATCAGGTTTCAGGTAGTTCAGTATGTTCATGATGTGAAGGCAGAACATGCCTGCATTTTTGCGATGAATGCAGAATACATAGTTTGTCAGGCTGCAGCAATGAGTTTCATAATTTTTGATATGATACTACTAGTCTAGCTATTTAATGAGTTTGTTTTCCTGCTCACCTGTGTGTGTCCAGAGCTTGCATTCACACTCGTATATTTCATTGTCTGGGTCAGCTACAACCTGGAATTCATGCTTTGACCAGGAAAATCTTTCTTCATCATCATGGCCAGGCTTCTTGTGGTAGTACACAAGGTACTTAGTGGACTCTGCTGTACGCTTTGCGCGAAATAGCGTGGCCTTTCTCATCCTATTCCTCATCTCGGTGTACACGGCTCTCGTGTACTTGATAGACATGTCTTCCTCGTAGCTGTAAGTTGTCTTTGTCTCAGGATTGGTCTACACATGTCAAAAAGTAAGATATTAGTCGAAGCAGAATCATATGGGTTTCATTTTTTAAAATTCAAAGTGCACATGTTGAAGGTAAACAGAACATGATGGTGGTGTTTTGTACTTGTCATCATACCATGCTGGTCATTGTTTGCTCGTTCTCCTTCTGCATCCGAGTTTGTATGCAAGCATTGACCCGCCTAGCAAACTTGTGTAGGTTCTGGGTCCCCTTGACAAACCCTTTCTTTAGCACGTGGTTCATGCTCTCGCTTCGTTGTGTGGAAGTCATTCTAGCACAGAAAATGTTCTTGTAATATGCTGAAATCCACATCTTCCTATCACTCCAGAGCTGCATCATCATCTGGTCGTTCTCCAGGTGGTACTTGTGCATGAGTTCAGCCCAGGCATCTTCAAACTCCGTTAGCATTAGCGGCCAGTTCAATATAGCTGTGAACTCCTCTTTGAATGTTCTATACTTTTTGTACAGCAATGCGAGGTACTCCCGTACTTCTTCAATATGTGCCAACGGCATAGCTTGTGGACGGTGTTTGGAAATGATTGTGGTATAGCTTTCGCCATCGATGGGCACTGGTCTGATTGAATTAAAAAAATGAAACTTGATTGTTTTTTGTACTGATGGTGAACTTATGTTGCACAAGTAATTGAACTTGACATCTAGTAGTATGGCTATCTAAGAATGTCACATGTATTTTTTTCTTACAGCAGTGTTGCTGAACTTCTGTGGTACTAGTGCTTGAACTTCACAGTTAGTAGTATGACAAACTAGTAGTGTCACACTCAAAATTTTTCTTACAGCAGTGTTGTTGAACTTTCTGTGGTAGCAGTGATTGAACTTCACATAAATAACTATATTTTTCTAAACATGCTACATATTTTTATCTAACAACTTCGTCCTTGAACTTCTATGATTCATGTACTTGAACTTCACATTCATAACTAATTTTTTTTCTAAACATGTGACAGATAATTTTGCTTTCTTGTATTGCTAGTTGGACTTCTGTGCTAACAGTGGTTGAACTGCATTTTTTACATATTTTTCAGAAAAAACAAATGTACCCAATCAACAAAGACCCATAGACTGAAAAAGATGATGAAACTTGAGGAGTTTTTTTGAACTCACCTGTTAGAATGCAAGTTGGGTGCTTGTTGTTCATGCACCGTAGAAATGTATCGAACAGCCACTTGAATGACTTTGCATCTTCGTCTCTTATCAGGGCAACGGCAAATATCGTTGACTGCAAGTGATGGTTTGTTCCAACAAACACTCCCAGGGGCATATGAAATCTGTTTGTCTTGTAAGTCGTGTCAAATGTTACGCAATCGCCGAAGTCTTGATATGCTCCTCGGCGGCTTGCATTGGACCAGAAAATGTTTTCAATTGACTTGTCCTTGTCCACTTGGATGTCATAGAAAAACTCATCATTTATTGCCTTCATGTCTTTGAAGAATGAAACAAGTTTTAATACATCATCCAAATCATCTTTCCTTGCATTCATGGCTTTCCTGCAAATCACACGCCAACATGCATTTGTTATTTTTGCTATCAAAGGGGTTGTGAGCTAGGATGCTATTTTACATTGCAGCATGTGGGTGTTTGAATACTTACTGGTTTAGCAGGTCTCGTCCGGTCATGCTTAGGAAGTAGCTTCCATCTTCAATTTCAGATAGCATGGACATGATTGTTGTGTGCTTGACATCATGGTACTGCAGGAGCTTTACATACTCCAGAATAGTGGGGTCATAATTCTTGTGTGAGTGCAAGAATACCAGCATGTCATCAGTTTGCATGAGCTGGTGATTATGATTGTACTCAATGTCCACTGCCACGCATGTGCCATCCTCCTGCACCTTCACCCTCATTCTTGCATTGCAGCCCGTCCTCTGCGATGTTTTGTTTCGCTTCCTGTTGGCCTCTGAAACAGAAGATGTGTGTGTCCCTTGGAAGGCGCAAACAAAATACTTGTGGTTGTCATTTCCACCCGTCTTCCTGATTCTAAAACCAGCGTGCCTGGCGTATCTGTTATAAAATTCCCTTGCTTTCTCTACATATTTGAATCGCATGTTTAGTCTTGGTATTAGATAATCCGGTAGATCCGGCGTCTGCAGAAAAAGAAAAAAAATAATCCAAACAGCATGTTAAAATGCAGTTTTATGAACTTGTTGTTCTGGAGGGAGCAGAAAATGTGCAGATAATACAAGATGCGTATATAAATATTTTTTTGTTTCACTTACGTGCGTGTATGATCGCAACTCCGCCGGTGTTGGCTGTTGTCCCTCTGGGATGGGGCATGGTGGAGTAATCATAGCAGGATGCAGCAGTGGATCACGAGGAGGAAGGAGGGCTGAAGATGGCCTCTGTCTTGTTTGCGTCCTTTTTGCTTGAGGTGGTTGTGGAGGTATTGCGATCCTGGTCTTGGTTTGCTTTTTTGTTTTGTGAAGCAATCCATCTACCTTATGCCCCGTAGAATTTTGACTTGTACCAGCAGCAGCAGGATCAAACGGTGGTAGTGTGCAGATCACTCTCCTTCGTGTGTGTGTTGCTGTTGGATTTGTCCTGGGATCCGGTTTAGTTGCTTCGCTTTGGCATTGATGAGGCACACCAGGATAACCTCCAGAGTTACACGCAGGACTTGAGCTAACCCCCTCCTCCATCGGCGTGCTTGGGAGTCTGCTGGTGGATACAAAGAATCCGCGGGGGATTTCCGGCGTCACCCAATTAGGTGGAGGCGCAAACCTGTGCGGATAGGGCTGTGACCTAGCATCTTGGAAGTATCCGTGTGTTTCGGGTGTCATCCATTTTTGGTCTGGAGCAGGTTGGTATTGGTGTTAGTGCGTTTGAGGTGTGAC
Source organism: Triticum urartu (assembly GCF_003073215.2). Classification (NCBI taxonomy): domain Eukaryota; kingdom Viridiplantae; phylum Streptophyta; class Magnoliopsida; order Poales; family Poaceae; genus Triticum; species Triticum urartu. The sequence continues at coordinate 634,201,140 of NC_053023.1, forward strand.
CCATTGAGGGGGTGGTGCAACGCGTATAGGCTTTGGATTGTGTACTTACTGCTGGGAACTTCTAAGCTTCTTCATGCATCTCTCGTCTTGTTGACATAAAAGAAAAAAATGTCTATTAGCACACAAGTTATATCTGCATATACCTTTGTAACTGAACTTAGCATTATTCACAGCCTAAACTTTGCTATATAAAAGTGGTGAGAGCCATCACACTATGCACTGAGTTGAGCATCTGCCAATGCCTTTGTACCTGAACTGAGCACCCTTCACAGAATGAACTTCACATCATGTTTTTTACTTCTACAATATTTGATTACTTATATGTACCTGAACTGAGCACTCTCCACAACCTGAACTTCTTGTTTTGCAAAAGGGAAATACTATCTACAGTTAAAAAACCTGAACCTTCATGAGTTTTTGAATGGTTGGACTGCTAGTGCATACCAACCTGACCTTCATGTCGTATCACATGCATGTTCTATTTTCCTTTTTTTTGCACAGAACCAGACACATACCAACCTGAACTCTAGCACACTTACTAGTTGAACTTCACATGGATTTTTGCACATGTGAATGTGAATGCAGGCAGATTTTATAGTGTTTGTAGCCTGGACTGAGGCTCACATACTACCTGAACTTCACATGCCTGTAAGCAGGTAGGCAGATTTTACAATACTATTTTGTAGCCTGGACTGAGGCTCATACACTACCAGAACTTCACATGGTTGTAAGCAGGCAGGCAGATTTTAAAAAAGTTGTTGTAGCCTGGACTAATGCTCACACACCACCTGAACTTCACATAGCTGTAAGCAAATAAGAAACCGAAGGAAGGAAGAAGTTCAACCATACCCTGGCTAGAAGGTCGGCCAACCTTTTTCCAGCAGCTGATAGGCCAGCTTGAGAACAATTCGTCGTGGAGGTATGAGAGGAATTCGATGGCAATGCATGTCTTGCAGGGGGCGTGAAGTTCATCTGCACGAAGCAAGAAGGTCAGAGAAGGCAAGATTGAGGAAGAAGGCAAGATCAGGGAGGAAATTCATATACCGTTCTTAGATTTGAAGGCGCCGCTGATGCAGCCTCCACCGCCGAGATGCTTCCTTGGGTGCGCTGTTCGCTGTAGGTTGCGCCTTAGCCGTCACGAGCACTGCCAAGCCGTCTGGCGGCGACGATGGACCGAGGATGAGGCTTCCAGAAGTCCATGGCGGCCGTTCGTCGCAGAAATCGGGCGGCTTTGCCGGCTCGGCCGGCTCCAGGCGACGCGGGCTCCCTTGCGCCGGTGTCCGCCGTCGCTCACTCGCCCGCGCCGACGGTCGGGCAGGAGGTGGAGTCGGAGGGGGCGGAGCTCGATCCACTCAGGCAGGATCTGGAGAAGGAAGGAGGCGTTGGATCCAGCGGATTTTCGGCGGCGAATCACGACGGAGATCGAGGGGAGGAGCGGCGAGGAGGGGGTTGGGGAGGGGCGGCTCTATCGAGATCGGGGGTCCAGGTGGGATTCTGTCGGGATCGGGGTCCAGGTGGGATTTTGTCGGGCTGGGCCGGCAGTTCAGGGAAGTTCGGGAACCTGTCTTCGGGCTCTATATAGGGCTGCTGTGATCCAAATAGTTATTCTGATCCTGGGATTAGAATAGTGCCTCTCTCTCTCTATATATATACATATATATATATATATATGGTGGACACCCCCAAAGAAAGCGATGGCAATAAGGCAACGGAGGATAATCCCCTCGAGAAGCAATCTAAGCACCAGCGTCATTGATGCCGCTCTAAGCCCCGCCATAGCAAAAGCAGAGATACCGACACAAGAGACAATAACGCTGCGGATAGTGCCGAAGACGAAGACAATCCCCTCCAGCCAGGCTTCGAGCGGGAGGATGGGCAAGCTAGCCCTAAGGAACAGGCGACAGATAGAGAATCATAGGAGGACAATTACATGCCCCTCTCCGAAGACGAGGTGAGCCTTGGCGACGAAGAATTCATCGTGCCCGAGGATCCCGTCGAGCAGGAGCGCTTCAAGCGCCGGCTTATAGCCACAGCAAAAAGCCTGAAGAAAAAGCAGCAGCAGCTTCAAGCTGATCAAGATCTGCTAGCGGATAGATGGACCGAGGTCCTGGCAGCCGAGGAATACGAACTCGAGCGCCCAACCAAAAGTTATCCAAAGCACAGGTTGCTACCCCAACTCGAGGAGGAAGCATTAAAGCCTACAGTACCAGTGTATGATGTGCCTGACCGGCCACCTCGTGGCCGAGACAAAGCGGCGTATCAGCCCGAAGTCCAGCCCGCACCCCGTCGCCAGTCAAACAAAAACACCAAGGCCCGGGGCTACATGCAGGACCTGCGAGACATATTGGAAAATAAAGCAGGACATACAAGATCGATCTACGGATCACGGGGGCGTGCCCCAACACGTGACGACGACCGTCACGCCGGATATACTAAAAGCAAATCCGGCTGGGCCGAATATAGCAGACAAGACTCGTATGAACTGCGTCGTGATATAGCCCAGCACAGAGGCGCCACACACCCCCTATGCTTCACCGATGAAGTAATGGATCACGAATTTCCAGAAGGGCTTAAACCCGTGAACATTGAATCATATGATGGTACAACAGACCCCGCGGTATGGATTGAAGATTTCCTCCTCCACATCCACATGGCCCGCGGTGACGATCTACATGCCATCAAGTACCTCCCACTAAAACTCAAAGGGCCGGCTCGGCATTGGCTGAATAGCCTACTGGCAAACTCCATTGGCAATTGTGAGAACTTGGAAGACACATTCCTTGACAACTTATAGGGCACTTATGTGCGACCACCGGATGCTGATGACTTGAGTCACATAACCCAACAGCCCGGGGAGTCAGCGAGGAAATTCTGGACTCGGTTCCTAACTAAAAAGAACCAAATTGTCGACTGTTCGGATGCCGAGGCCTTAGCGGCATTTAAGCATAACATCCGCGATGAGTGGCTCGCCAGACACCTCGGCCAAGAGAAGCCGAAGTCCATGGCAGCCCTCACGACACTCATGACCCGCTTTTGTGCGGGCGAGGACAGCTGGCTGGCTCGCAGCAACAACACATCAAGAAATCCTGGCAATTCAGATGCGAGAGACAGCAACGGCAAGCCACATCGCAACAGACACAAGCGCCGCAACAACGGCGACAACGCCGAAGACACGACAGTGAATGCCGGATTCAGTGGCTCTAAGTCCGGTCAGCGGAAAATGCCGTTCAAAAGAAGCAATCTGGGCCCGTCCAGTTTGGACCACATACTCGATCGCTCGTGTCAAATTCACGGCACCCCGATAAACCAGCCAACCACACCAACGGAGAATGCTGGGTATTCAAATAGGCTGGCAAGTTAAATGCCGAAAACAAGGAAAAGGGGTTGCATAGTGACGACGAGGAGGAGCCCTAGCCGCCGAACACAGGAGGACATAAGAAATTTTCTCCCCAAGTGAAAACGGTGAATATGATATACGCAACCCATATTCCCAAGCGGGAATGGAAGCATGCACTAAGGGACATCTATGCGATGGAGCCAGTCGCCCCAAAGTTCAACCCATTGTCTTCTTGTCTGATCACTTTCGATCATAGGGACCACCCTACCAGTATCCGTCATGGCGGTTCTGCCGCATTGGTCCTTGACCCCATCATTGATGGATTTCACCTCACTCGAGTCCTTATGGACGGTGGCAGCAGCCTGAACCTGCTCTATTAGGATACAGTGCGCAAAATGGGTATCGACCCATCGAGGAACAAACCCATAAAAACCACCTTTAAAGGTGTCATACCAGGTGTAGAGGCCTATTGCACGGGCTCAATCACACTAGAAGTGGTCTTTGGATCTTCGGACAACTTCCGAAGCGAGGAGTTGATCTTCGATATCGTCCCCTTCTGCAGTGGCTATCACGCACTGCTCGGACGAACCGCATTCGCCAGATTCAATGCGGTACCGCATTATGCATACCTCAAGCTCAAAATGCCAGGACCTCGTGGGGTAATAACAGTTAATGGAAACACGGAACGCTTGCTCCGTACGGAGGAGCACACTGCGGCCCTCATAGCTGAAGTACAAAGCAGTCTTCCGAGGCAAACCGCCAATTCGGTGATAAAGCCCCCGGACACCATCAAGCGAGTCCGGAGTACCCTGCAACAGGATCGCCCGGCATGTTCAGAGCTCGCCTAGCAATTCGGCCTCCGTCCTAGTCCCAATCAAGCAGCAAAATTTGTGCCGCGTGTACGTAATTACGCACTCAAGATACCATGGGCATAGGCAGAGGCACGGCTATGGCACGGCCCAAAATGCGGCTCAACCGCCTCAGGACCCGTATATCTTTACCATTTTCTTCCTTTCAGGACCCTATTCTCTGAAAGCCCTCTCCGATAGCCTGATTATCGGACCCATCACGGGAAGGAAACACTAAGGAAGCAAGAAGCTTTGACATACAAGGGAATCCCCAGGTGGTCTCTGATAACGATCGCTATACCTATTTTACATACCCACACGCAGCTTGCCCTTGGATAGGACATGTCAAATAGTCCTATTTTTGCTTATTGCACTACTTGTATACATACGCTTTGACGTATCATTTAGACAACAATGTACAACATTAGCTTATTGTTGCATTTCTTCATATTTTTTCCCTATCTGCTTATTTACGACAAATTGCACCCGTACATTCTGGTACGTCCAGTGCGCCAGGGGCTTCAGTGTACCCCATAACACGGCAAGAAAAGTCCGAAAGCTTTCGACAGTGCGGCACCCCAAACTTATAGCATTATATGCATCAGCTCTGAATCATGTCTTGGGTCAATAGTTGGGTTTGCCCGGCTCCCATGTTTTGGTACCTTACGTTCCGCTATATCGGCTAAGTTAGCACTGGGATAACTACTGCGATTGTGTCCTGGTTCTTCCGTACGAGCACCTTAGTAGAGAAAGCCGAAAACTGACTGCCATGATGCGGCAAGAGCTGGTCGCTGTTCGAGAGGTCTCAAATCCTTAAAGATTTTTTCTGCTTCGGGCGAGGAATCGGCCTTGTCCGATTTAGGAGTATATAGCGCCCCAAGTTCGGCCTTCCGAATACTAGGGGCTTCGCCAAAATTTAAATTGTAGACTTCTATGGCTAAGTGAGAGTGATAAAGATGTATAGTTTGATTGCCTTGTTCGCTGCGCTAAACACCTCCTTAAAGGACCAATTTTTTTGGATAAAGAGTGTTTAAGATTTATCCCGAACACCTCAGTACTAGTTACATGGGGGCAGAAGCCGACGACTGGCCAACTCTCAGATTTTATAAACGGTTGCATAGAAGGTAATAGTTTAAATCGACAAGCGTTATATAGCGCACATGAACTCGTTTTCATATTACAGGATCACATGAGTACATTCATTCAAATATTACATCCTTAGCACATTCCTCCGCCACAAGGCGGGCACCCTTCAGGACACTGTCATAATACTTTTCATGGTGGCGATGCTCCTTGCCCTCCGGTGGCTCCTCCTTCACCAGCTTTTCGGCATCCATCTTCGCCCAGTGCACTTTGGCACGGGCAAAGGCCCTGCACGCACCTTCAATGCAAACAGACCTCTTTATGACTTCAAACCGTGGGCAGGCATTCACAAGTCGCTTTACCAGGCCGAAGTAGCTGCCAGGCAGGGGCTCGCTAGGCCACATCCGGACTATGATACCCTTCATGGCCAGTTCGGCTGCCTTGTGTAGCTCGACCAGTTGCTTCAGCTGGTCGCTCAAGGGCATCAGATGTTCGGTCCCAGCATATTGAGACCAGAACAAATTTTCCGTCGATCTCCCTTCCTCGGCCCAGTAGAAATCCGCGGCATCCGATACGCTGCATGGTAGATCTGCGAACGCTCCTGGAGAGCTCCGAATTCGGGTAAGTAAAAGGAAACTCTCCTTCACATGCTTGCTTTGCATAATGAATGCCTTACCCGCCGCTATCTTCTTGACCGCCTGAATCTCCTGGAGGGCCTTTTGGGCTTTGGCCTTGGCATTTTGTGCATTCTCGAGGGCCTTCGCAATCCTGGACCCCTGCGTCTTAGAGTCACACTCCTAGGACTCGTATTTCTTGACAAAATCCTGGAGCTCTTGATGAACCTCGCCGACTCGGGCCTCTTGCTTCTCGTGCTCGAGGCGCTCCTTGGCCACTCTGTCTTCGGCCTCGGACATCACCTTCTTTAGGGCCGCCACTTCAGTCATGGCCCCTAGCAAAATTCATGATGATCATATGATCTAATAACCACTTTTTTCTTTATCAATATACAGACGGGGTATCACTTACCTTTTTTCTCTTTGAGCTGCCTCTTGGTAAGGCCGAGCTCTTCCTCGGACCGCTCAAGGTCCTGCTTCAGTCCAGAGACCTCCGCAGTACGAGCGGGCGAAGCCTGCTTATTCACATAGACATATTCTGATTAGACTGATGTGATTGTTATTTGATCCTCTGTTCGGCCTTTCTTTGCGAACATCAAACAGAGCATTAGGGGCTACTTTCTATGCTGTGATATTTTCTTATAATTTGATTACTTACCTCAAAGCCTGTTAGGAGGCTAGCACAGGCTTCGGTCAATCCGCCTTTGGCGGACTGAACCTTCTCGACCACCGCACTCATGATGGTGCGGTGCTCTTCGTCAATGGAAGCGTCGCCAAGCACTTCCAACAAGTTGTCCGATGCCTCTGGATGAACAAAGGCCATCGACACAGACGGCTCGCCCCCCTTAGCGAGGGGTCGCCTGACAGAATTCAGAAACACTGGAGGTTCCTGCGTAGTATCCGGCTGGGGGCCAAACTTGCTGCAGCCCCCGTCATCAGAACCCATGGGAGTCTTACCCCCCATGCGCCCGACATCTGGGATGTTGCCTTGGGGCGCCTCCAGAATTATCTCCCCTTGGTCCGATGCCCTCTGAGACAACACCTTGATGTCGTCCGTGGGCCGGGGGGAGGTGGCTGTCGGGAGTGAATCATTGTTCATCGCCGACTAGCCCAAAGACCCATCCGAAGAGGATACGTCGATGTGGGCTTTGGATGGACTGCACGATCATGTTTGACATGATAAGAAGCAATAAAACAAAACATACCAGAACTATTATAGTATCCGGATACTTACGACTTCGCCAGGGGCTTGTCCCTGGGCAACCACTCCTCGTCGCTGTAAGCGGCTGTTGTGGAGTGGTCCGGAAGGAGGGTCCTTCCCTTCTTGGACCCTTCGGCCTCCCCAGATGGGGCGTCCTTCCTTTTTTTGTCCCCTCCGGTTGGGGGGGAGAACTTTCCTCTTCCTCCTCCTCGTTTTCGTGGGAGGAGTGCGCCTCGGTGTTTTCGGATGATGAGTCCGATACAACCTTGCGTCGGAGACCTTTCCTGGTCCCCGCGGCCTTCTTCTCCGGTGCCTCATAGGGCGCCGGAACCAGTATCTCCACTAAGAGAGCCTTTGCTGGATCTTCGGGCAGTGCGGCCGGGCAATCGATCCGCTCCGCTGTCGCTACCCAGTCCTGTTAAAATGGCGTGGAGGCTCAGATCCCTCACATGATTATACTGGGGAAATGAACATCTTGTGAGATATAAAGAGCTTACCGGATTGGCAGGGCGCTTTGCGCTGAGTCCGCGATCCTCGGTAAGGGGAGGAGGTACCTCGGCGGCCTTGAACAACACCTTCCAGACGTCTTTGTGCGTCGTGTCGAAAAGTTCTCGCAGCGTCTGGTGCTTGGCCGGGGTCCAACTCCCACATATTGAATGCCCGTCTTTGACACGGAAGGATCCGGCGGAAGAGCATGACCTGGACCACGTTAACGACCTTGATTTTCTTGCTTAACATAGTTTTAACACAGCTCTGGAGTTCGGTCAGCTCCACCGATGAACCCCAGGATAGGCCCTTCTCTTTCCAGGAGGTGAGACGCATGGGGATGCTGGATCGAAATTCGAGGACCGCCACTCAGTTGGTGTTGCACGGCTCGGTGATGTAGAACCACCTCGATTGCCACCCCTTTATGGTCTCCACATAGGAGCCTTCAAGCCAGGTGACGTTGGGCATTTTGCCCACCATGGCGCGTCCGCACTCCGCTTGCTGGCCGACCACCACCTTCAGTTTCACGTTGAAGGTCTTCAGCCATAGGCTGAAGTGGGGCTTGATCCGGGGAAGGCCTCACACACGACGATAAACGCCGAGATGTTGAGGATGAAATTGGGGGCCAGATCATGGAAGTCCAGCCCGTAGTAGAACATGAGCCCGCGGACAAATGGGTGGAGGGGAAATCCTAGTCCGCGGACGAAGTGGGTGAGGAATACAACCGTCTCATGGGGTTCTGGAGTAGGGACGATCTGCCCCGCATCTAAGATCCGGTGCATGATGTCTGCGGCCAGGTATCCAGCTTCCCGGAGCTTCGTAATGTCCTCCTCCATAACGGAGGAGACCATCCACTTGCCTCCCGCTTCGGACATGTTTGGAATGGCTTTGCAGAGAAGATGAGAACTTGGGCGATGGAGCTGCGCGAGAATGGATGGGCAGGGGAAGAAGAAGGCGTGGGTGAAAAAGAGGAATCCTTGTCCCTTTATAAAGGCGGTAGAAACTGTGCGCCTCCCCACTTGCCCCATAAAATCGCTTATTCCCCAAGCGCCGCGATTGATGGCATGGTTGGGTTACCCATACCCGTATTGATGAGAATCCCGTATAAGGGGCACGATCTCTGCTTCGATAAGACGTGCCAAGGAAACCGCCTCGTAACATGTGCAACAACTGGTTGAGGAAAACGGTTTGAATAAAGACCGGGTCGTGGCGTGATGTCACGTTATGAAAAGTTGTCAGCAGATTGGATTTGTGGAATATTGCACTCTCTATGGAGTATTCGGAGAAGGAACCTGCCTTACAATGCCGAAGACAATCTGCACGCCAGACTCATCGTCATTGAAGCCTGGTTCAGGGGCTACTGAGGGAGTCCTGGATTAGGGGGTCCTCGTACAGCCGGACTATATACTTTGGCCGGACTCTTGGACTACGAAGATACAAGATTGAAGGCTTCCTCCTGTGTCTGGGTGGGACTCTCCTTTGCGTGGAAGGCAAGCTTGGCGATTCGGATATGTAGATCTCCTTCTTTGTAACCGACTCTGTGTAACCCTAGCCCCCTCCGATGTCTATATAAACCGGAGGGTTAAGTCCGTAGGACAACAACAATCATAATCATAGGCTAGCTTCTAGGGTTTAGCCTCTACGATCTCGTGGTAGATCAACTCTTGTAATACTCATATCAACAAGATCAATCAAGCAGGAAGTAGGGTGTTACCTCCATCGAGAGGGCCCGAACCTGGGTAAACATTGTGTCCCCAGCCTCTTGTTACCATCAGCCTTAGACACATAGTTTGGGACCCCCTACCCGAGATCCGCCGGTTTTGACACCGACATGCACCACATAACCCAACACACTCAATCCCCTTTGGCCGGACACACTTTCCTGGGTCATAACTGGCCACGGAAGATCAACACGTCGCAGCCCCACCTAGGCACAACAGAGAGGTCAGCACGCCGGTCTAAATCCTATGCACGCAGGGGTCTGGGCCCATCGCCCATTGCACACCTGCACGTTGCGAACGCAGCCGGTAAGCAGACCTAGCCTCCCTAATACAAGAGCAGGCGTTCCAGTCCAATCCGGCGCGCACCGCTCAGTCGCTGACGTCGAGAAGGCTTCGGCTGATACCATGACGTCGAGTGCCCATAACTGTTCCCGCGTAGTTGGTTAGTGCGTATAGGCCAGTGGTCAGACTCAGGTCAAATACCAAGATCTTGTTAAGCGTGTTATTTTGAAGTAACCACGGACACCGACCAGGGCCAGGCCCACCTCTTTCCTAGGTGGTCTCAACCTCCCCTGTCGCTCCGCCACAAAGTAACAGTCGGGGGCCGTCGGGAACTCAGGCCCACCACTACCTGGATGGAACCACCTGCCCCTTCAGCCCCCACATCGGAATCACTTGTGGGTACTCTACGAGCCGACCCGAATTTAGTCACCACCTGTATCACATATAATGTATATAAGTATATACCCATGATCACCTCCCAAGTGATCACGGCCCGATAGTATAGCATGGCAGACGGACAAGAATGTAGGGCAACTGATAGAATACTAGCATCCTATACTAAGCATTTAGGATTGCAGGTAAAGGTAACAACAGTAGTAGCAAAGACAGGCTATGCATCAGGATAGGATTAACGGAAAGTAGTAACATGCTACACTACTCTAATGCAAGCAATAGAGAGAAGAATAGGCGATATCTGGTGATCAAGGGGGGGGGCTTTCCTGGTTGCTCTGGCAAGGAGGGGTCGTCAACAACGTAGTCGATCGGGGCACCAGCAGCGGCTTCAGACTCGTAGTCTACCGGAGAGAAGAGGGGGCAGAAACAATAAATACAATGCAAACATAAGCATGATGATGAATGACAAGACAATGAGTGGTGCTAGGTGTGCCCTAATGCGGTAGTAGGCGATACTAGCGAAGGGGGGAAACATCCGGGAAAGTGTCCTCGGTGTTTCGCGCTTTTGGACAGATGAGCCGGAGGAGGAAAGTTGTGTGTTCGCTATGCTAGGGATGTGTGGCGGACGAACGGGCTACGTATCCGGATTCGTCTTGTCGTTCTGAGCAACTTTCATGTACAAAGTATTTTCATCCAAGTTACGGTCTATTTTATATGAATTTTCAAAGTTTTAAAGAATTTTTGGAATTTAATTATTTATTTAAATTCAAATTATCCAGAATAGAAAATGATGATGTCATCATGACGTAGGTGTGACATCAGCAGGTCGAACCCAGCTGACCAGTTCAAACCTGACCAGTGGGCCCCACTGGTTAGTATCACATTAGTTAATTAGGGACTAACTAACTTGTTACACATTAATTAGGGGGTGGGTCCCATTATTCAAAGACTGATTAGGTAATTAGTTAATTAACAGTTTAAATAATCTTTTATTTATTTATTTATTTATAAAATTAGTTAAATTAGCACGGGACCCACATGTTAGTGACTAATTAGTTTAAATTAATTGAACTAACTAATTTAGTTAGTTTTTAAGGTGGGGCCACTTGCCAGCTGCTGGGACCGGCCTAGTCAGCAAGTTGACCCCAGTCAACAGGGCCAGCCGGGCCCGTGGGGCCACCAGGCAGTGATCCTAGGGGTGGCCCGGTGGGCCACGTCAGCGAGGGCGCCGGCGATGACGCCCCGGCGACCAGAACCGCGGCTGAGCGGCTCGGGCGTCACCGGAATTCGCCGTTTGGGGGCCAAAAGGGGTGCGGGCGGGCGCGTTCGAACGGGGAGAGCCCGCCGCGTTGTGCGATGGCGCTGGAGGAGCTGAGGCCTCTGGAGTTGACGCCAGCGTCGAGCAGAGGCGGAGGTTGGCTTCGGGCCTCGTAGGGGTCAGTGCTAGGGGCAGGAGGGGGCGTGCGTGTGTGTGTTGTGCTCCTGGAAGCACTAGGAGCATGACGGTGGGCTCACGCTGCGGTAGCGGTGGCCATGGCGGCGACGGAGCAGGATGGCGACGAGCTACAGCTTCGGTGGGGACGGTGTCTACGGGGCGAGAGCGGGGCAGAAAGAGAGGGGGAGGAAGAGGGGCTCATAGTGGGAGCACAAGGAGGCTTGTCGGGGTTCTGGAGCAGCAGTGACGGCCGGATTCGAAGGTGGACGCATGTGGAGGTCCGATGAGGGAGGCGGGTCGGGGCGGCTTAGTCAGGGCTCCCCGACTTCGGCTTGATGGTGCGGGCAACACGGAGGAACGTTGCGAAGTTGATGGACACGGAGGAACGTTGCGAAGACAGTTGGGTCGTGGGGTTTCCTGTTATTTTATTTTTTATTCATTTTGCCTTTTCTTTTTAGTTATTTTCTTTTCTGTTTTCTTTTATTTCTGGAACTAATTTTGTTTTATACATCGCAAAGTAACTTCCTAATTTAGTGTCTCAACATCACCCACTGCCACAAAAAGTTTTATCCAAAATAAAATAGATTAGTATTTTCTAAAATATCAAAGGCATTTATTTAATTATTTGAACTACTATTTTAATCATTTTAAAGTATTTAAGTATTTTATAAAAGTGTGGTTTTTCCACCATAATTACCTATGCATTATTTGGCACAACCCGAACATTTTAGTTTTAATATTTGAAAACTTTTATTGTTTTCTTGATTTTGAATTTGAATTTGAATCGGTTTCGAACTAATGCGAGATTAGCAACAGTAACCGAGGTGATGTGGCATCGTTAACTTGGGATTACTGTAGCCTAATTATCCGGGTGTCACACATTAGTTGCTTTGGTGGGATTTAGGAGAGAAGGACTTGGGCACTCCGTGTGCCCTTGTCATTGCATTTGGTGCATCGGTTTAAATTTTCCACGGTGATACGTGGAAGTTACAAGTTGAGAAACTTATTACTCTTGGGTGCTTGGGCGCCCTAGATAGTTGGTGGTCTTCGGAGCTCAATCATTGTGGTGTGAAGCTCCGGGCAAGCGCCGGGGTCTCCAATTAGGTGTGGAGACCACCCCGAGCAATTTGACGGGTATTGGTGACCACCGCCAATGGTTGCCAAAGTGTACAGGTTCGGTGACCGCCCCCAAGGGTTGCCATTTGTACGGGTTCGGGGACCGCCCTCAAGGGTCCCTTAGTGGAATCACGACATCTTGCATTGTGCGATGGCGTGAGGATATTACGATGGACCTAGTGGCTTCTTGGGGAGCATTGTGCCTCCACACCGCTCCAAACGGAGATTAGCATCCTCAAGGGTGTGAACTTCGGGATACATAGTCGTCTCTGCGTGCCTCGGTTATCTCTTACCCGAGCCCTTTACTTATGCACTTTACTTTGTGATAGCCATATTGTTTCTTGTCATATATCTTGCTATCACATAGTTGTTTATCTTGCTTATATAAGTTGTTGGTGCACATAGGTGAGCCTAGTTGTTGTAGGTTTTGTGCTTGACAAATTAACCACTAGGTTTATTCTGCATTTGTTCAAGCCTAAACCGTAATTATTTTAAATTGCCTATTCACCCCCCCTCTAGGCGACATCCATGATCTTTCAATTAGTATCAGAGCCTCGTCTCTCTTTGTCAGGCTTAACCGCCTAGAGAGTAAAGATGTCGACTAGGGGATTAGGATTCTCTGACACTCTTAGTTTCGATGGCACAAATTTTGATGTTTGGGTAATTCGCATGCTTAATCTCTTTAGGGTCATGGACCCAAATTTAGAGCGAATTGTAGATATGGATTTTCTCCTCCAAAGAATCCCCAAAGATTATATTTAGAGGATGAGAAAAACTCTTATCTCAATGCTCAAGCTTCTAATGTGCTTTTCGATGCTTTGAGCAATGTAGTTATATTTCAACTCATGCCGTTCTGGGATGCTCATGAGTTGTGGACAAAGCTTCAAGATAAATATGGTGTGTCCAAGATTTGTGGGGATGATTGTTTGCCCTCCACCTCCGGTCGTGTTGCCTTCTCTACTTCTTCTAATTCACCTACATGTGGATTTCCACAAGGTAATGCTAGGGTGGGTAGTGTTGATCATTGCAATGATGATAGTGTGCTTGTCCTTGGTGATTCTTCATCACTATCTTATTGCAATGGTCCTTCTTTGGATTTTAGCACTTCGAGCACCTTACATGTTTCACATTCTTGTGTTGGTAGTCCTTGCATATCATGTAGAAATTGCTTGCTCAAATCTCACGATGATATGCTTGCTATGTCTTGTTTCCATGATAAAAATGTATCTATTTCCTCGATTTGTTGTGCTAACAATGTAGAGGAAACTCAACACTCCATGGAACAAGATGTGGTCTTAAATGATGCTTAAATGGATCCTACATCATCATCTATTGCTTTTTGCCTTATGGCTAAAGCTTCAAAGGTATCTCCTACTTTGAACCCCAATATGTCTCTTGATGATGATGTTAATGCTAATGACCATGAGTATAATGATGAAGAGAACGATAATGTTGCTTCCTTAAAAATCAGGGGAGAAATGATTTTTAAAGCTCTTCATTAGAATAAAATTGCTTGTTCCAACTTCATGGAAATCATGTCTATTGCCATTGAGGGCAAGAAATACATTAAGGAGTTGGAATCTCATCTCGAGGAGCATGAGGTCACCATTGATAAAATGGAAGGTCATGAGCATGACTACGCTAATGAGATCGCGGACCTCTCTCGAGCTCTTGAACTTGAACAAACCACCAAGGAAACTCTTGAGGAGACCTTGGCTCTAGAATTATCTAGAATAGAGGAATCTCATGATAGATCACTTGAGGTGGCAAATGATTTCGAAACTAAAAATGCTAAGCTTGAAGTTGCTCATGGTAAACTCCTTGAGGATTTTGAGCACCTCGAAAATGGCTCAAGGGTCATCAAGGGTGAGCTCATCAAACTCACTGAGTCTCATGCTCAACTTGAAGCTTCTTATTTAAAAGAGCTTGCCAAGTTGTCCTCTCCTCTTGTTGTTAATGTTGATGCTTGTGCTACTAACTCTATTACTTGTGAAGCATCCATTTTGAAGGAGAATGTTGAGCTACGGGATCAACTTGAGTTGCTATCTAGCACTTATGGGAAATTGGAAGAAAGCCATGAAAATCTCTCAAGCTCTCATGATGATCTTCTAGTATCCCATAATATTCTAAATATAGCTCACGAGGCCATGATTGCTAAGATAACATCTAGTGAGCCTCATGTGGATACTAGCACTACTCCAAGTCAAAATGCTATATTGCCATGTGCTAGTCCTTGTAATTCATCTACTCATAATGTTAGTACATCTTGTGATGAATTTCTCTCCTTGCCTTGTGATAACCCACAAGTATAGGGGATCACAACAGTTTTCGAGGGTAGAGTATTCAACCCAAATTTATTTATTCGACACAAGGGGAGCCAAAGAATATTCTCAAGTATTAGCAGCTGAGTTGTCAATTCAAGCACACCTAGAAACTTAATATCTGCAGCAAGGTATTTAGTAGCAAAGTAATATGATAGTAGTGGTAACAGTAGCAGAAGTAACGGTAGCAAAAGTAATATTTTTGGTGTTTTATAGTGATGATAACAATAGCAACGGAAAAGTAAATAAGCAAAGAACAATATATTGGCTCCCACGTCTCCGGTCAATAACCAATAGCGGAACCTGGATGCTCATATTGGCTCCCACATATTCTACGAAGATCTTTATCGGTCAGACCACATAACTACATACGTTGTTCCCTTTGTCATCGGTATGTTACTTGCCCGAGATTCGATCGTCGGTATCTCAATACCTAGTTCAATCTCGTTACCGGCAAGTCTCTTTACTTGTTCTGTAATACATCATCCCACAACTAACTCATTAGTTGCAATGCTTGCAAGGCTTAAATGATGTGCATTACCGAGAGGGCCCAGAGATACCTCTCCGACAATCGGAGTGACAAATCCTAATATCGAAATATGCCAACCCAACAAGTACCTTTGGAGACACCTGTAGAGCACCTTTATAATCACCCAGTTACATTGTGACGTTTGGTAGCACACAAAGTGTTCCTCCGGTAAACGGGAGTTGCATAATCTCATAGTCATAGGAACATGTATAAGTCATGAAGAAAGCAATAGCAACAAACTAAACGATCAAGTGCTAAGCTAACGGAATGGGTCAAGTCAATCACATCATTCTCCTAATGATGTGATCCCGTTAATCAAATGACAACTCATGTCTATGGTTAGGAAACATAACCATCTTTGATCAATGAGCTAGTCAAGTAGAGGCATACTAGTGACATACTGTTTGTCTATGTATTCACACATGTATTATGTTTCCGGTTAATACAATTCTAGCATGAATAATAAACATTTATCATGATATAAGGAAATAAATAATAACTTTATTATTGCCTCTAGGGCATATTTCCTTCAGTCTCCCACTTGCACTAGAGTCAATAATCTAGTTCACATCGCCATGTGATTTAATACCAATAGTTCACATCACCATGTGATTAACACCCATAGTTCACATCGACATGTGACCAACACCCAAAGGGTTACTAGAGTCTATAATCTAGTTCACATCGCTATGTGATTAACACCCAAAGAGTACTAAGGTGTGATCATGTTTTGTTTGTGAGAGAAGTTTAGTCAACGGGTCTGCCACATTCAGATCCGTAAGTATTTTGCAAATTTCTATGTCAACAATGCTCTGCACGGAGCTACTCTAGCTAATTGCTCCCACTTTCAATATGTATCCAAATTGAGATTTAGAGTCATCTGGATCAGTATCAAAATTTGCATCGACGTAACCCTTTACGATGAACCTTTTTGTCACCTCCATAATCGAGAAACATATCCTTATTCCACTAAGGATAATTTTGACCGCTGTCCAGTGATCTACTCCTAGATCACTATTGTACCCCTTGCCAAAAACAGTGTAGGGTATACAATGGATCTGGTACATAGCATGGCATATTTTATAGAACCTATGGCCAAGGAATAGGGAATGACTTTCATTCTCTTTCTATCTTCTGCCGTGGTCAGGCTTTGAGTCTTACTCCGTTTCACACCTTGTAACACAGGCAAGAACTCTTTCTTTGACTGTTCCATTTTGAACTACTTCAAAATCTTGTCAAGATATGTACTCATTGAAAAACTTATCAAGCGTCTTGATCTATCTCTATAGATCTTGATCCTCAATATGTAAGCAGCTTCACTGAGGTCTTTCTTTGAAAAACTCCTTTCAAACACTCCTTTATGCTTTGCAGAATAACTCTACATTATCTCCGATCAACAATATGTCATTCACATATACTTATCAGAAATTATGTAGTGCTCCCACTCACTTTCTTGTAAATACAGGCTTCACCACAAGTCTGTATAAAACTATATGCTTTGATCAACTTATCAAAGTGTATATTCCAACTCCGAGATGCTTGCACCATTCCATAGATGGATCACTGGAGCTTGCATATTTTGTTAGCAACTTTAGGATTGACAAAACTTTCTGGTTGCATCATATACAACTCTTCTTTAATAAATCCATTAAGGAATGTAGTTTTGTTTATCCATTTGCCAGATTTCATAAAATGTGGAAATTGCTAACATGATTCGGACAGACTTAAGCATAGATACGAGTGAGAAACTCTCATCATAGTCAACACCTTGAACTTGTCGAAAACCTTTTTGCGATAATTCTAGCTTTGTAGATAGTAACACTACTATCAGCGTCCATCTTCCTCTTTAAGATCCATTTAATCTCAATGGCTCGCCGATCAATGGGCAAGTCAATCAAAGTCCATACTTTGTTCTCATACATGGATCTCATCTCAGATTTCATGGCCTCAAGCCATTTCGTGGAATCTGGGCTCATCATCGCTTCCTCATAGTTCGTAGACTCGTCATGGTCAAGTAACATGACCTCCAGAACAGGATTACCATACCACTCTGGTGCGTATCTCACTCTGGTTTACCTACGAGGTTCCGGTAGTAACTTGATCTGAAGTTACATGATCATCATCATTAGCTTCCTCACTAATTGGTGTAGTAGTCACAGGAATAGATTTCTGTGATGAACTACTTTCCAATAAGGGAGCAGGTACAATTACCTCATCAAGTTCTACTTTCCTCCCACTCACTTCTTTCGAGAGAAACTCCTTCTCTAGAAAGGATCCATTCTCAGCAACGAATATCTTGCCTTCGGATCTGTGATAGAAGGTGTACCCAACATTTTCTTTTGGGTATCCTATGAAGACGCACTTCTCCGATTTGGGTTTGAGCTTATCAGGTTGAAACTTTTTCACATAAGCATTGCAACCTCAAACTTTAAGAAACGACAGCTTAGGTTTCTTGCCAAACCATAGTTCATACGGTGTCATCTCAACGGATTTAGATGGTGCCCTATTTAACATGAATATAGCTGTCTCTAAAGCATAACCCCAAAACGATAGTGGTAAATTGGTAAGAGACATCATAGATCGCACCATATCTAATAAAGTACGGTTACGATGTTCGGACACACCATCACACTGTGGTGTTCCAGGTGGCGTGAGTAGTGAAACTATTTCACATTGTTTTAATTCAAGGAAAAACTTGTAACTCAAATATTTTACTTCTGCGATCATATCATAGAAACTTCTATTTTTGTTACAATGATTCTCCACTTCACTCTGAAATTCTTTGAACTTTTCAACTGTTTCAGACTTGTGTTTCATTAAGTAGATATACCCATATCCGCTCAAATCATCTGTGAAGGTCAGAAAATAACGATACTTGCCATGAGCCTTAACACTCATCGGACCGCATACATCAGTATGTATTATTTCCAATAAGTCAGTTGCTCGCTCCATTGTTCCGGAGAACGGAGTCTTAGTCATCTTGCCCATGAGGCATGGTTCGCAAGCATCAAGTGATTCATAATCAAGTGATTACAAAAGTCCATCAGCATGGAGTTTCTTCATGCGCTTTACACCAATATGACCTAAACGGCAGTGCCACAAATAAGTTGCACTATCATTATTAATTTTGCATCTTTTGGTTTCAATATTATGAATATGTGTATCACTACGATCGAGATCCAAAGAACCATTTTCATTGGGTGTGTAACCATATAAGGTTTTATTCATGTAAACAGAACAACAATTTATTCTCTTACTTAAATGAATAACCATATTGCAATAAACATGATCAAATCATATTCATGCTCAACGCAAACACCAAATAACAGTTATTTAGGTTCAACACTAATCCCGAAAGTATAGGGAGTGTGCGATGATGATCATATCAATCTTGGAACCACTTCCAACACACATTGTCACTTCACCCTTAACTAGTCTCTGTTCATTCTGCAACTCCCGTTTCGAGTTACTACTCTTAGCAACTGAACAGTATCAAATACCGAGGGGTTTCTACGAACACTAGTAAAATACACATCAATAATCTGTATATCAAATATACCTTTGTTCACTTTGCCATCCTTCTTATCCGCCAAATACTTGGGGCAGTTCCGCTTCCAGTGACCAGTCCCTTTGCAGTAGAAGCACTTAGTCTCAGGCTTAGGACCAGACTTGGGCTTCTTCACTTGAGCTGAAACTTGCTTGCCGTTCTTCTTGAAGTTCCCCTTCTTCCCTTTGCCCTTTTCTTGAAAATAGTGGTCTTGTCTACCATCAACACTTGATATTTTTATTGATTTCTACCTTCGTTGATTTCAGCATTACGAAGAGCTTGGGAATCGTTTCCGTTATCCCTTGGATATCATAGTTCATCGCGAAGTTCTACTAACTTGGTGATGGTGACTAGAGAATTCTATCAATCACTATGTTATCTGGAAGATTAATTCCCACTTGATTCAAGAGATTGTAGTACCCAGACAATCTGAGTACATGCTCACTGCTTGAGCTATTCTCCTCCATCTTTTTAGCTATAGAACTTGTTGGAGACTTCATATCTATCAACTCGGGTATTTGCTTGAAATATTAACTTCAACTCCTGGAACATCTCATATGGTCCATGACATTCAAAACGTCTTTGAAGTCCCGATTCTAAGCCATTAAGCATGGTGCACTAAACTATCAAGTAGTCATCATATTGAGCTAGCCAAACATTCATAACGTCTGCATCTACTCCTACAATAGGTCTGTCACCTAGCGGTGCATCAAAGACATAATTCTTCTGTGCAGCAATGAGGATAATCCTCAGATCACGGATCCAATCCGCATCATTGCTACTAACATTTTTCAACATAATTTTTCTCTAGGAACACAATAAACTGGGAGCAACATCGCGAGCTATTGATCTGCAACATAGATATGCTAATACTACCAGGACTAAGTTCATGATAAATTAAACTTCAATTAATCATATTACTTAAGAACTCACACTTAGACAGACATCCCTCTAATCATCTAAGTGATCACGTGATCCATATCAACTAAACCATGTCCGATCATCACGTGAGATGGAGTAGTTTCAATGGTGAACATCACTATGTTGATCATATCTACTATATGATTCACGCTCGACCTTTCGGTCTCCGTGTTCCGAGGCCATATCTGTTATATGCTAGGCTTGCCAAGTTTAACCTGAGTATTCCGCGTGTGCAACTGTTTTGCACCCGTTGTATTTCAACGTAGAGCCTATCACACCCAATCATCACGTGGTGTCTCAGCACGAAGAACTTTGCAACGATGCATACTCAGGGAGAACACTTGTACCTTGATAATTAGTGAGAGATCATCTTATAAAGCTACCGTCGAACTAAGCAAAATAAGATGTATAAAAGATAAACATCACATGCAATCAAAATATGTGACATGATATGACCATCATCATCTTGTGCCTTTGATCTCCATCTCCAAAGTATCATCATGATCTCCATCGTCACCGGCATGACACCATGATCTCCATCATCTTGATCTATATCAATGTGTCGTCACATGGTTGTCTCGCCAACAATTGCTCTTGCAACTATTGCTATCGCATAGCGATAAAGTAAAGCAATTATTTGGTGCTAGCATCTTATGCAATAGAGAGATAACCATAAGGCTTTTGCCTGTTGCCGATAACTTCAACAAAACATGATCATCTCATACAACAACTTATACCTCATCACGTCTTGACCATATCACATCACAACATGCCTTGCAAGTTTTACGTGGCTGCTACGGGCTGAGCAAGAACTGTTCTTACCTACGCATCAAAACCACAACGATAATTTTTCAAGTTGGTGCTATTTTAACCTTCGTAAGGACCAGGCGTAGCCACACTCGGTTCAACTAAAGTTGGAGAAACTGACACCCGCCAGCCACCTGTGTGCAAAGCACGTCGGTAGAACTAGTCTCGCGTAAGCGTACGCGTAATGTCGGTCCGGGCCGCTTCATCCAACAATACCGCCGAACCAAAGTGTGACATGCTGGTAAGCAGTATGACTTATATCGCCCACGACTCACTTGTGTTCTACTCGTGCATATTATATCAACGCATAAAACCTGGCTCCGATGCCACTGTTGGGGAACGTAGTAATTTCAAAAAAAAATTCCTACACACACGCAAGATCATGGTGATGCATAGCAACGAGAGGGGAGAGTGTTGTCTACGTATCCTCGTAGACCAAAAGCAGAAACGTTAGCACAACACGGTTGATGTAGTCGTACGTCTTCACGATTCGACCGATCAAGTACTGAACGCACGGCACCTCCGAGTTCTGCACATGTTAAACTCGATGACGTCCCTCGAACTCCGATCCAGCCGAGTGTTGAGGGAGAGTTTTGTCAGCACGACAGCGTGGTGATGATGATGATGTTCTACCGACGCAGGGCTTCGCCTAAGCACCGCTACGATATGATTGAGATGGATTATGGTGGAGGGGGGCACCGCACACGGCTAAGAGATCAAGAGATCAATTGTTGTGTCTATGGGGTGCCCCCTGGCCACGTATATAAAGGAGTGGAGGAGGGGAGGGGCTGGCCCTCTCTATGGCGCGCCCTAGGGGAGTCCTACTCCCACCGGGAGTAGGATTCCCCCTTTCGTAGTAGAACTAGGATCCCTTCCAAGTAGTAGGAGTAGGAGAGAAGGAAAGGGAAGGGAAAAGGAGAAGGAAGGAAGGGGGCGCCCCCCCTCCCTAGTCCAATTCAGACCAGCCCATGGGGAGGGGTGCGGCCACCCTTTGAGGCCTTTCTCTCCTTTCCCGTATGGCCTATTAAGGCCCAATACGAATTCTCGTAACTCCCCGGTACTCCCGAAAATACCCGAATCACTCGAAACCTTTCCGATGTCTGAATATAGTCGTCCAATATATCGATCTTTACGTCTCGACCATTTCGAGACTCCTCGTCATGTCCCCGATCTCATCCGGGACTCCGAACTCCTTCGGTACATCAAAACACATAAACTCATAATATAACTGTCATCGAACTTTAAGCGTGCGGACCCTACGGGTTCGAGAACTATGTAGACATGACCGAGACACGTCTCCGGTCAATAACCAATAGCGGAACCTGGATGCTCATATTGGCTCCCACATATTCTACGAAGATCTTTATCGATCAGACCGCATAACTACATACGTTGTTCCCTTTGTCATTGGTATGTTACTTGCCCGAGATTCGATCGTCGGTATCTCAATACCTAGTTCAATCTCGTTATCGGCAAGTCTCTTTACTCGTTCCGTAATACATCATCCCACAACTAACTCATTAGTTGCAATGCTTGAAAGGCTTAAGTGATGTGCATTACCGAGAGGGCCCAGAGATACCTCTCCGACAATCGGAGTGACAAATCCTAATCTCGAAATACGCCAACCCAACAAGTACCTTTGGAGACACCTGTAGAGCACCTTTATAATCACCCAGTTACGTTGTGACGTTTGGTAGCACACGAAGTGTTCCTCCGGTAAACGGGAGTTGCATAATCTCATAGTCATAGGAACATATATAAGTCATGAAGAAAGCAATAGCAACAAACTAAACGATCAAGTGCTAAGCTAACGGAATGGGTCAAGTCAATCACATCATTCTCCTAATGATGTGATCTCGTTAATCAAATGACAACTCATGTCTATGGTTAGCAAACATAACCATCTTTGATCAATGAGCTAGTCAAGTAGAGGCATACTAGTGACATACTGTTTGTCTATGTATTCACACATGTATTATGTTTCTGGTTAATACAATTCTAGCATGAATAATAAACATTTATCATGATATAAGGAAATAAATAATAACTTTATGGTGGGGGGGGGGGGGGGTGGATGAACAGTTCCCAGTGGGGGTGGATGAACAGGACCCCGTGGTGTTGCCTCTGGATGAACAGGACCCCGTGGAGGGCTGGATGAACAGGACCACCCCGTGGAGGGCAGGATGAACAGTAGACGGTGGAGGGCAGGATGAACAGTATCCCGTGGATGGGTGGTTGAACAGGAGCCCGTGGAGAGGGGTGGTTGAATAGTAGCCAGTGGAGTACCGCGCGGTGGAGGCTGGATGAACAGAAGCCCGTGGATGAACAGTCGCAGGTGGAGGCTGGAGGAGGTCGATGGTGGACGAACAGTAGCTCGTGGAGGCTGGAGGGGGTCGACGGTGGAGATGAACATTATCCCATGGAGTCCCGTTTTGCGGTACGCCACACCCCTCCCGATGAACAGGACCCCCGTTTCGACCGTAGCGCTCCAACACAAGTCCGTTTCGTCCGTTTTGCGGTACGCCACACCCCTCCCGATCAACAGGACCCCCGTTTCGACCGTAGGAGGTCCGTTTCCTCCGTTTTGCGGTACGCCAGACCCCTCCCGATGAACAGGATCCCGTTTCGAACGTGGCCGATCGAACACAAGGCCGTTTCCTCCGTTCTACGGTACGCCAGGCCTCGTTTCCATCGCCTGTTCCTTCCAAGCCCTCCCGATGAACACGACGCATTCCGTTGCCTCCCCATGAACACGACGCATTCCGTTGCCTCCCATGAGCACGACGACGACGCTGTTTCTCTGTTCCGACCCAGCCATGTACACGACCCCTGGCCGTACGTATGCGCGAGTAGGCGTTCGAGACCCCGCCCGTATGTACACATACGTGGCTGTATTTTCTTTCTTGCACCCTGGTCGCTGTACGTACGTGTAAATCCTACGTGCGCGCCTCTACGACGACACGTGCGCGCCTCTCCATCGACCAGTATGTATGTACACATTCGCGACCAGAATGACAAGGCTACATACGCTTCGACCAGGTGGGTCCCGACTGTCAGGCACTTCCTTGCCTACGAAGATGTAGCTGGTGGGTCTCAGCAGTCAGGGGGCAAATCGTTTTTTTTTGCCCGGACGCACTTCCTTGCGTGCGAAGATGTAGCTGGTGGGTCCCAGCAGTCAGGGGGAAACATTTTTTCGCGAAATATGGTGGCCCTTCCAGTGGGTCCCGCTATCAGGTGGAGGAATAATTATTTTGCATGTAATAAGGAGGCACTTCCTTGCTACGGCCGTGGACCCAGCTGTCAGCCTCTCCACGTACAGTCCACGTCCGATGGAAGCCGTTCCTTGACCATGTTGACCATGCCGCGCCGAGAGCACCAGGGCAGTGGACGACGGCGATGCCTAGGAAGGGGACGACACGGAGGTCGGGATGACGCGGCAGTGGATGCCCACGCGTAGAGGAGTACGAGGGTTCACTGGTTCGCTGCGGTGTGAGGCTGCCATCGCCACAGAATAACAGGGGATGTGGGTGAGTAGAGGTATGGCCTGGCCAGCGGTGGGAGTAGTAGGTGGCGGTGAGGCCTCCGCCGCATCGCAGCCGGCCACGGGAGGCAGGAGCACGAGGCGCAACCGGCGCTGGTTTGGGCGGCTGGAGCAAGAAGACCAGAGGTTGAAGAAGCACTACAGCCGTTGGATGGACATCGTACGGTCACTGGAGCTAGAATCGTGCATATTGACTAAGTTGACAAAGCCCTCCGTCCGCGTCAACTTAGTAGGCCCACAAGTCAGCCTCCCACCAAGGTGGGTCCCAACTAGCAGGGGGTATTCATTTTTTTGAGCGTAATAAGGAGGCACTTCCTTGCGTACGAAGATATAGCTGGTGGGTCCGAGCTGTCAGCGGCGGTAATGTTTTTTTCGTGAAATACAGAGGCCCTTTCAGTGGGTCCCTGATGTCAGGGGAGGAATCATTATTTTGCGCGTAATAAGGAGGCATTTCCTTGCATGCGGCTGTGGACCCAGCTGACGGCCTCTCCACGTAAAGTCCAGTTCAGATGCATGTCGGTCGTTGACCACGTTGACCAGGCCGCGCCGAGAGCACCAGGGCGGTGGATGACGGCGAGGCCTAGGAAGGGGACGACACAGAGGCAGGAAAGACTCGTGTAACACCCCGGATATGATTTTCCCAATATGTAATCCAACTCTTTCCGTTTCCGGCGTTAAGTTATTTCATTTTCTCGGGTTCGGGTCTTTGTCTCCGTGTGTTGTTATCATTGTCATGCATCTCATATCATGTCATCATGTGCATTGCATTTGCATAAGTGTTCATCTCATGCATTCGAGCATTTTCCCCGTTGTTCGTTTTGCATTCCAGCGCTTCGTTCTCCTCCGGTGGCCATTTCTACCTTTCTTTCGTGTGTGGGGATTAAACATTTCCGAATTGGACCGAGACTTGCCAAGCGGCCTTGGTTTACTACCGGTAGACCGCTTGTCAAGTTTCGTACCATTTGGACTCTGTTTGATGCTCCAACGGTTAACCGAGGGACCGAAAAGGCCTCGTGTGTGTTGCAGCCCAACACCCCTCCAATTTGGCCCAAAACCCACCAAAACCCTCTCCATCCTCTAGAGCGTTCGATCATGATCGCGTGGCTGAAAACCGCACCTCATTTGGACACTCCAAGCTCCCTCTATGCCTATTTAAAGACCCCTCCGAATTTCTCCTTCTCCTTCCCCCCGAAACCCTAGCTCCACTCATCATCGCGCGCCGCCGAACAAAACTACCACCGACGGACATGTCCGTTTTCCTCCCGCCGCCGCCACGTGGCACCGCTTGATTCGCCCGCCCGGGCGCCCACATCGCCGCCGACCCCGCGGGCCCGCGAGCCCGTGCGGGGCCCTCTCCGGCCCATCCCCGCGCGCCGCCCCGCGCCCTTCTTCTTCCCCGCACGCGGCGCCCCTCCTACCGGCCGGCCGCCGCAGACGCCATCGCCGGCGGTCTCCGGTGCCCCTCCGGCCGGCGCCTCACCGGGCCGCCGCGGCCACCGCCGCATCCCGACGCCGTGCGACGCCCTCCGACCGGCCGCCGCCTCCCCGACCTCGTCTCCGGCCAGATCCGGCCGCGGGGGAGCCGGATCCGGCGACCCCGTCCTCGCCGGCCGCCGTCTTCGTCTTCTCCGGCGAGATCTGCCACCGCCTCGTTTTGCGTGCCCGGGTCAACCCTGATCGCGAGGTGGTGATTTTCTTCCAAGTCCCCGATTCTCAGATCCATATGCCCTTGTTCATTGTGCCGTAATTTTGCATCCATAGCTCCGTTTTGGGCATATAGCATATCAAAATGTTCATCTCAGAGAGTATATCATTTCATCTCATTGCATCATTTTCATTTGAGTTCATCTTGATGCCCGAAATGCTGTTAGAAGAGTGCTATTTGAGATAATTGTCAGATCTGCTGCCCCAATTAGAGATTTGTCATTTTTGCCATGATTAATGTGTGCATGATATGCCCCTGAGCTCTTCAAGAGTTTTGTTATATGTTTTGCCATCTATCCATAGGTGCAACCCATGTATTTTTGTGATGTGTGTGGTGACTAGCACAAGCTTGCAAAGTGGAGCATTCGTTAATGTTGATTTCAGGGACTTAGCATTTCCACTAAGTCCTTGATCTGTTTATCTCAATATGCCATGTGTTCATGTTGTTTCCTAGTGATCCGTGCCTCTTTTGAGGATGATCATTAAGGATGTTTTGTTTATATTGTAGTGCTCTATCCATCCATGTCTTTGTTTGCAATTATGGAGCATCCTAGCTTGAGTCAGTCGAGCTTTATTTTTGTCATTTCGTGAATCTGGGCAGATTGTCTACTTGTTAGCGATTTTGCCGAGGGTGTTGTAGTTGATCCGTGCATGCTATGTTATTGTTCTTGCCATGTCTAGCTTTTATTTTGTGTATTCTTGATGGGTGTATGCTTAGTTTATCATGACTTGCTCTGTAGTGAGTGCATCGAGCTCGTAAACATGCCTACTTGATATCTGTTTCACCATGCTCCAGTTTTCACTAAGTCTGTGATCTGATTATGTTTTTGCCATGTTCACATGCTTGCAAATGTATTTTCTGATCCCTTTTCGCTCAAGGTCACTAAGGGACTTTTGTTAAGCTATTTGAGTAGCTCCATGTCATGCTTTACTTTGCCATGTTCAGGTCCTGTAGCATATTGTTTTCATGCTCCAAAGTGTGCTATCTGATCTGAAATTCCAGACAAGTGTTAATTTCACTAAGTCTAAGATCTGTTTGCCAAATGCATTTTTGCCATGCTTGTTTGAACCTGTTAATGGATGGATTGGCTGTAGCTCAGTGCTAGTATTTTGTTAAGCATCATGAATGGATCCCTGCCATGTAATTTGTTGTCATGTTTGGGTGCTGTAGCATGTTCATCTTGTTGCATCTAGTCGGTTACTTGCTGTAAATCGCAGAACGTGGTCATATTTGAACTGCTTGCCATTTCCAAACCGTAACTCTGATTCCGGCGTTCTTTATATCGTTTTCAAGCGATTTCATCTCATCTTTCCAGTGGGACACTTGGATTTCCAAGTTGAGGCCAGGTTCATTCATTCCTTGTCAAATCTTGCATATGCATCACATATTGCATCCCGCATAGCATACCATCTTTGCATCATATTGTTTGAGCCTTGCACGTGGTTGATTGTGTCCTTGTTGCTTGTTTGTCTTGTTTGGGTAGAGCTGGGAGACGAGTTCGCTAACGAGGAGCCCATTGAGTTTGCTTTCGAGGATCCAGTAAACTCTGACAACTTTGCAGGCAAGATGATCATACCCTCGAAATCACTACTATCTTTGCTTTGCTAGATGCTCGCTCTTTTGCTATGCCTATGCTACGATGCCTACCACTTGCTTATCATGTCTCCCAAATTGCCATGTCAAACCTCTAACCCACCATGTCCTAGCAAACCGTTGATTGGCCATGTTACCGCTTTGCTCAGCCCCTCTTATAGCGTTGCTAGTTGCAGGTGAAGATTGGAGACCGTTCCTTGTTGGAACATTATTTACTTGTTGGGATATCATTATATTATCTTGTTATCTTAATGCATCTATATACTTGGTAAAGGGTGGAAGGCTCGGCCTCTCGCCTAGTGTTTTGTTCCACTCTTGCCGCCCTAGTTTCCGTCATATCAGTGTTATGTTCCCGGATTTTGCGTTCCTTACGCGGTTGCGTGATAATGGGAACCCCTTGATAGTTCGCCTTGATTAAAGCTTTTCCAGCAATGCCCAACCTTGGTTTTACCATTTGCCACCTAGCCTCTTTTTCCCTTGGGTTTCCGGAGCCCGAGGGTCATCTTATTTAAACCCCCCCGGGCCAGTGCTCCTCTGAGTGTTGGTCCAACCGAGCGATGTCCGGGGCTACCAGGGGCAACTCTGGGCTGGCCTACCCGACGTCTGGCTCATCTGAGTGTGCCCTGAGAACGAGATATGTGCAGCTCCTATCGGGATTTTTCAGCACATTCGGGCGGTGTTGCTGGATTTGTTTTAACTTGTCGAAGTGTCTTGAAGAACCGGGATACCGAGTCTGATCGGAACGTCTCGGGAGGAGGTCTATTCCTTCGTTGACCATGAGAGCTTGTCATGGGCTAAGTTGGGACTCCCCTGCAGGGATTTGAACTTTTGAAAGTCATGCCCGCGGTTATGGGCAGATGGGATTTTTTTTAATGTCCGGTTGTAGATAACTTGAACCTTAACTTAATTAAAATGAATCAACTGTGTGAGTTACCGTGATGGTCTCTTCTCGGCGGAGTCCGGGTAGTGAACACGGTGTTGGAATAATGCTTGCGCAGGTTGTCCTCTAGTTACTCGCTCGCGCTTTGCCTCCTCTTCTCGCTCTCTTTTGCGAACAGGATAGCCACCATATATGCTAGTCGCTTGCTGCAGCTCCACATATATTACCTTTACTTACCTATAAGCTTAAATAGTCTTGATCGCGAGGGTGCAAGATTGCTGAGTCCCTGTGGCTCACAGATTACTTCCAAACCAGATGCAGGGCCTGATGATTCCGTTCCAGATGACGCGCTTGAGCTCAAGTGGGAGTTCTATGAGGACTCACGCCGATACTACGTGTCTTTCCCTGATGATCAGTAGTGGTGCCCAGTTGGGGTGATCGGGACCGTGTCGCTTGTTGGGTTTATCTTTTATTTTGGTGCCGTAGTCGGGCCATGAGTGTTTGATTGATGTAATGCTATTTATGTACTTTGATTGACGTGGCGAGTGTAAGCCAACTATGTTCTCCCCTTTTATTATCTATATTACATGGGATGTTGTGAAGATTGCCTAACTTGCGACATTGCTTTCAATGCGGTTATGCCTCTAAGTCGTGCCTCGACATGTGGGAGATATAGCCGCATCGAGGGCGTTACAAGTTGGTAATCAGAGCCTTCCCCGACCTTAGGAGCCCCCATTGCTTGATCGTTATTAGCGGCCGAGTTGAGTCTAGAAAAATGTTTTGAGTCATTTTGGAATTATATATCGGAGAGTTTAGGAATTCTTTTTACTTCCCAGTCTCCTCATCGCTCTGGTAAGGCATCCTGACGTAGAGTTTTGACTCTTCTCTTCTCAAATTTCACAAAAAAAAATTAGGATCACGCGGGTATCTTGGAATCGTTCCGATGGTTTTGTGACGAGAACATTGTTCTTGGTGCCTCCTGTCTTTAGGGGTTGTGGCAGTGTCTCGGGGAGTTGAGCTCCAAGGTGTTGTCGTCACAATTTTATCGTTGCAATTCTGGAATACCTGAGTTTAGTACGCCGACATCAAAAATCTCTTTTATGTAGTTCGTTGGTGAGATAACCTCGACGCCACCCAGTACTGGGGCGGGAGTTCGGGAGTATCGCCATAACTTGTATAACGGATGCTTTTCGAAGGTTGAGGTAGATGGTTTCCGAAGTTTTCTCGGTTATGTGTTGAAGGATGGATACTGCTGGATGTAGGATTTGCTAGATTTGGGTGAGATATTATGCTTCCCATGTATCCCCTACACCTGATTGCATAACCGGAAAGGTTCGGGAGTTTCATAGGTGGGAATTCTTGTAGCTCTAGTTCTTCTTCCACAGATATTTGGTTTGAGATTGGGATTTCTTACCGAGTATTCGTTCCTGATCCGTACCTTGTTGATTTATTCCTCTACCTAAATTCTAAGTGGCTTCTCAATTTATGGATATGTGACCATTTCAAGTGGAATGCATTCGTTCTTATGTTCGGATGTGAAGACTATATGTTGCAATTTCAACCCGTTTGATTCAGCTTCATTTTATCTGTCAATGTGTTAACGGTTGTCAACCTCTTCAGGATGGCTCCCGCTAAGAGCACCAATCAGAATCAGAATCAAGATCCGCCACCACCACCTCCTCCTCCGGAGGCATGGCAAGCTGTGATGGCCACAACCAATGCAAACACACAGTTGATCATGCAAATTCATCAAGAGCGCAATCAAGCGAACCAGGGCAACCAAGGCAACAATCAGAATCACTTTGCTACACTCAACCAGTTCCTTGCTAACAGGCCAAAGACTTTCAACAATTGTGTTGAGGCAACTGATGCTGACGATTGGCTCGTGGATCTGTGCAAGCATTTCGAGTGCAGTAACGTCAGGCCTGAGGACTTCGTCAAGTTCGCTTCCTTCCAACTCAAAGACCAAGCTGCAGAATGGTTCTAGAAGTACAAGGATTCTAGAGGTGGACATATGATTACCTGGGATGAATTCCATCAAGATTTCAAAGCTCACCATATCCCTCAGAGCGTGGTTGAAAGCAAGCGTGAGGAATTCCGCAACCTGAAGCAAGGCTCTTTGTCTGTCTATGACTACAACAAGTTGTTTCAGAAGCTCGCCCGCTTTGCTAAGCAGGACGTCCCTGATGAGAAGAGCATGATATACCAGTTCAGGGGTGGTCTCAGAGAAGAAATCCAGCTAGCTCTTGTTCTCTTTGAGCCCTTGAGATACGATGAGTTCTACAACATGGCATTGAGGCAAGAGGCCGCTCAACTGAGGTGTGATGCTTCCAAGAAGCGAATCAGAGATGCTACTCCTTCTTCCTCTACTCAAGTGGCCAAGCAGCAGAAGTATTGGCTTCCTCCTCCTTCGTTCTGTCAGCCGTATCAGCAGAAGAGCAAAGGTGGCAGTGGATCTTCCCACCCCCCCAACCCTGGCTTTCACAACAAGACTTCGTCTCAACCTCCAAGATCGAGTGCTCCGTATCACCGTCCGCTTTCAGAGGTCACGTGCAACAAGTGCCAACAGAAGGGTCACTATGCCAACAAATGCTTCAATCAGAGGCGTCTTCCTCCTTCTCCTCCCGTGAGATCGGCAAGTACAACTATGGTCAAGCATAACACCAAGTCCGCCAAGGTCAACTTGATGAATGCAGCTCAGGCAGAGGACCCGTCAGATGTCATCATGGGTAACCTTCCTGTTAATGATATTCCTGCTAAAGTTCTTTTTGACACTGGTGCATCGCATTGTTTCATCTCGAGACCATTTGTTTCTAAGCATGAGTTGCCTTTACAAGATTTGCCTAGACAGTTATCTGTCGTTTCTCCGGGTAAATTCATGAATGCAAGCGCTATGGCCCCGGATGTTACTATCATGTTGGGTGACTACAAGTTT
This sequence comes from Triticum urartu, assembly GCF_003073215.2. Lineage (NCBI taxonomy): Eukaryota > Viridiplantae > Streptophyta > Magnoliopsida > Poales > Poaceae > Triticum > Triticum urartu. The sequence continues at coordinate 634,232,435 of NC_053023.1, forward strand.
CTTTCTTCTCCGGTGGTTCTTGGTAACTCGGATATTGATCTTATTCTCGGAATGGATTGGCTTTCTAAGCACAAGGCGCATCTTGATTGTGCTGCAAGGCAGATTCAATTGACTCATTCGTCTGAGGATGTAATTGTCTTTGCCGCTCGTGATGATACCATCCGTCTATTTTCTCTCAATGAGAAGGGTGAACTGGATGCTATCTCGCAAATTCCAGTCGTTTGCGAGTATCAAGATGTCTTTCCAGAAGAGCTTCTAGGAATGCCTCCACACCGGCCAGTTGAATTCGTCATCGATCTTGAGCCTGGCACGGAACTGGTTTGCAAGCGTCCTTACAAGCTCGGACCTAAAGAGTTGAAGGAGCTGAAGAAGCAACTCGATGTTCAAGAGAGAATGGGTCTCATCCGGCCTAGTTCTTCTCCGTGGGGTTGTGGTGTTCTTTTTATGAAGAAGAAGGATGGAACGGACCGACTTTGTGTTGATTACCGTCCATTGAACAAAAATACCATCAAGAACAAATACCCACTTCCCAACATCAATGAGCTGTTCGAACAACTCAAAGGTGCCCAAGCATTCTCCAAGCTTGATCTCCGTATGGGTTATCATCAGATTCGAATCCGTGAGCAAGATATTCCCAAGACGGCTTTCAGGACAAGCTATGGTTCATATGAATACACTGTCATGTCTTTTGGCCTCGTCAACGCTCCTCTGACGTTCTCTCGCATGATGAATTTCATCTTCAATGCCTACACCAATGACTTCGTTTTGGTCTATCTCGACAACATTCTGGTCTTTTCGAAGAACAAGGAAGATCATGCCAAGCATTTGCGTTTGGTACTCGATAAGCTCAGGGAACACAAGTTCTACGCCAGTTCTCCAAGTGCGAATTTTGGCTCGATGAGGTTCTTTATCTTGGTCATATCATCTCTGCCAAGGGCATTGCGGTGAATCCTGAGAAGGTGTCTGCAATTGTGAATTGGGAACCTCCTCAGAACGTGAAGCAACTCCGTAGCTTCCTCGGTCTCGCAAGCTACTGTCGAAGATTCGTTGAAAACTTTTCTAAGACCGCGAAGCCTCTCTCAAATCTTCTCCAGAAGCACGTCAAGTACGTTTGGTCTCCGGAGTGTGACATTGCTTTCAACACTTTGAAAGAGAAATTGGTCACTGCTCCAGTTCTGACTCCACCCGATGAATCCAAACCATACGAGGTCTTTTGTGATGCCTCTCTCCAAGGTCTTGGCGCAGTGTTGATGCAAGAGAAGAAAGTTGTTGCTTATACCTCTCGCCAATTGAAGCCCAATGAGAAGAACTACCCCACTCATGATCTCGAGTTGGCGGCAGTTGTGCATGCTCTTTTGACTTGGAGACATCTCTTATTGGGAAGAAAAGTGGACATTTTCACTGACCACAAGAGTCTCAAGTACATCTTCACTCAGCCTAATCTCAACCTCAGGCAGACTCGATGGGTCGAAATGATTCAAGAGTATAATCCGAGTATGGAGTATACTCCAGGCAAGGCCAATGTGATTGCTGACGCATTGAGCAGGAAGGCTTATTGCAACAGTCTGATTCTCAAGCCTTATCAACCCGAGCTTTGTGAAGCTTTCCGCAAACTTAATCTGCAAGTTGTTCCTCAAGGTTTCCTCACCAACCTTCAAGTCTCTCCTACCTTGGAAGACCAGATTCTCCAAGCTCAGCTTCTTGATGCTATGGTGAAAAAGGTGAAGATTGGGATCGCCAAGAGTCAACCCAAGTACAAGTGCTACCGCCTTGATCACAAGGATACTCTCTTCTTCGAGGATCATATTGTTGTGCCCAAAGGTGACCTCCGTAAAGTGATCATGAACGAGGCCCACAATTCTCTCCTCTCCATCCACCCTGGGAGCACGAAGATGTATCAAGACCTCAAGCAGGCTTATTGGTGGACTCGAATGAAGCGCGGGATTGCTCAATTCTTGAACGAATGTGATGTCTGCAGAAGAGTGAAGGCAGAACACCAAAGACCAGCGGGTCTCCTCCAACCTCTTGCCATTCCAGAATGGAAGTTTGACCACATTGAGATGGACTTTGTGACTGGGTTTCCAAAGTCCAAACGTGGTAATGATGCTATATTCGTTGTCATCGACAAACTCACTAAAGTGGCTCATTTTCTGCCTATCAAAGAGTCAATCACTGCAGCTCAATTGGCGGAGCTCTATACCTCTCTAATTGTCTCTCTGCACGGTATTCCACAGGTGATCTCTTCAGATCATGGCAGCATCTTTACCTCCAAGTTTTGGGAATCTTTCCAGAAGGCCATGGGCACCAACATCCCCTTCAGCACAGCTTTCCATCCGCAAACTAGCGGTCAAGTCGAGCGTGTCAACTAGATTCTTGAAGATATGCTCACAGCTTGTGTGATCTCCTTCGGCATGAAGTGGGAGGATTGTCTTCCTTATGCTGAATTCTCCTACAACAACAGTTTTCAAGCAAGTTCGGGCAAGGCCCCATTTGAAATTCTGTATGGCAGGAAGTGCCGTACCGCTCTCAACTGGTCCGAAACCGGTGAACGTCAGCTTTTGGGAAATGACTTAATCACAGAGGCAGAGGAAATGTGCAAAGTCATTCGAGATAACCTCAAAGCAGCCCAATCCCGCCAGAAGAGCTACTATGATAGTAAGCACCGTGATTTGGCTTTCGAGATCGGAGATCATGTTTACCTCCGCGTCTCTCCTATGAAAGGTACTCGTCGCTTCGGTATCAAAGGGAAGCTTGCCCCTAGATACGTGGGACCTTTCAAGATCGTCAGCAAGAGAGGCGATCTCGCCTATCAACTCGAGCTTCCTTCAAACTTTGTAGATGTTCATGACGTGTTCCATGTCTCTCAGCTCCGAAAGTGCTTCAAGACTCCTGACCTCACCGTCAACTTTGAGGACATTGAGCTCCAAGAAGATCTCTCCTATCGTGAGCACCCCGTTGCTATTCTTGAAGAGACTGAACGCAAGACTCGCAACAAGTCAATCAAATTCCTCAAAGTCAAGTGGTCACACCATTCTGACCGTGAAGCTACCTGGGAACGCGAGGATCACCTCCGTTCTGAGTACCCGACGTTCTTTCAGTCCTAGATCTCGGGTCGAGATCCTTTCATAGTGGTGGAGTGTTGTAACACCCCGGATATGATTTTCCCAATATGTAATCCAACTCTTGCCGTTTCCGGCGTTAAGTTATTTCATTTTCTCGGGTTCGGGTCTTTGTCTCCGTGTGTTGTTATCATTGTCATGCATCTCATATCATGTCATCATGTGCATTGCATTTGCATACGTGTTCATCTCATGCACTCGAGCATTTTCCCCGTTGTCCGTTTTGCATTCCGGCGCTTCGTTCTCCTCCGGTGGCCATTTCTACCTTTCTTTCATGTGTGGGGATTAAACATTTCCAGATTGGACCGAGACTTGCTAAGCGTCCTTGGTTTACTACCGGTAGACCGCCTGTCAAGTTTCGTACCATTTGGACTTCGTTTGATGCTCCAACGGTTAACCGAGGGACCGAAAAGGCCTCGTGTGTATTGCAGCCCAACACCCCTCCAATTTGGCCCAAAACCCACCAAAACCCTCGCCATCCTCTAGAGCGTTCGATCATGATCGCGTGGCCGAAAACCGCACCTCATTTGGACACTCCTAGCTCCCTCTATGCCTATTTAAAGACCCCTCCGAATTTCTCCTTCTCCTTCCCCCCGAAACCCTAGCTCCACTCATCATCGCGCACCGCCGGACAAAACTACCGCCGACGGACATGTCCGTTTTCCTCCCGCTGCCGCCACGTGGCACTGCTTGATTCGCCCGCCCGGGCGCCCACATCGCCGCCGACCCCGCAGGCCCGCGAGCCCGCGGGCCCGCGAGCCCGTGCGGGTCCTTGATCTGTTTATCTCAATATCCCGTATGTTCATGTTGTTTCCTAGTGATCCGTGCCTCTTTTGAGGATGATCATTAAGGATGTTTTGTTAATATTGTAGTGCTCTATCCATCCATGTCTTTTTCTGCAATTATGGAGCATCCTAGCTTGAGTCAGTCGAGCTTTATTTTTGTCATTTCGTGAATCTGGGCAAATTGTCTACTTGTTAGCGATTTTGCCGAGGGTGTTGTAGTTGATCCGTGCATGCTATGTTATTGTTCTTGCCATGTCTAGCTTTTATTTTGTGTATTCTTGATGGGTGTATGCTTAGTTTATCATGACTTGCTCTGTAGTGAGTGCATCGAGCTCGTAAACATGCCTACTTGATATCTTGTTTCAGCATGCTCCAGTTTTCACTAAGTCTGTGATCTGATTATGTTTTTGCCATGTTCACATGCTTGCAAATGTATTTTCTGATCCCTTTTCTCTAAAGGTCACTAAGGGACTTTTGTTAAGCTCTTTGAGTAGCTCCATGCCATGCTTTACTTTGCCATGTTCAGGTCCTGTAGCATATTGTTTTCATGCTCCAAAGTGTGCTATCTGATCTGAAATTCCAGACAAGTGTTAATTTCACTAAATCTGAGATCTGTTTGCCAAATGCATTTTTGCCATGCTTGTTTGAACCTGTTAATGGATGGATTGGCCGTAGCTCAGTGCTATTCTTTTGTTAAGCATCATGAATGGATCCCTGCCATGTAATTTGTTGTCATGTTTGGGTGCTGTAGCATGTTCATCTTGTTGCATCTAGTCGGTTACTTGCTGTAAATCGCAGAACGTGGTCATATTTGAACTGCTTGCCATTTCCAAACCGTAACTCCGATTCCGGCGTTCTTTATATCGTTTTCAAGCGATTTCATCTCATCTTTCCAGTGTCACCCTTGGATTTCCAAGTTGAGGCCAGGTTCATTCATTCCTTGTCAAATCTTGCATATGCATCACATATTGCATCCCGCATAGCATACCATCTTCGCATCATATTGTTTGAGCCTTGCACGTGGTTGATTGTGTCCTTGTTGCTTGTTTGTCTTGTTTGGGTAGAGACGGGAGACGAGTTCGCTAACGAGGAGCCCATTGAGTTTGCTTTCGAGGATCCAGTCGACTCTGACAACTTTGCAGGCAAGATGATCATACCCTCGAAATCACTACTATCTTTGCTTTGCTAGATGCTTTATCTTTTGCTATGCCTATGCTACGATGCCTACCACTTGCTTATCATGCCTCCCAAATTGCCATGTCAAACCTCTAACCCACCATGTCCTAGCAAACCGTTGATTGGCCATGTTACCGCTTTGCTCAGCCCCTCTTATAGCGTTGCTAGTTGCAGGTGAAGATTGGAGACCGTTCCTTGTTGGAACATTATTTACTTGTTGGGATATCATTATATTATCTTGTTATCTTAATGCATCTATATACTTGGTAAAGGGTGGAAGGATCGGCCTCTCGCCTAGTGTTTTGTTCCACTCTTGCCGCCCTAGTTTCCGTCATATCGGTGTTATGTTCCCGGATTTTGCGTTCCTTACGCGGTTGCGTGATAATGGGAACCCCTTGATAGTTCGCCTTGATTAAAGCTTTTCCAGCAATGCCCAACCTTGTTTTTACCATTTGCCACCTAGCCTCTTTTTCCCTTGGGTTTCCGGAGCCCGAGGTTCATCTTATTTAACCCCCCCCGGGCCAGTGCTCCTCTGAGTGTTGGTCCAACCGAGCGATGTCCGGGGCTACCAGGGGCAACTCTAGCTGGCCTACCCGACGTCTGGCTCATCTGAGTGTGCCCTGAGAACGAGATATGTGCAGCTCCTATAGGGATTTGTCGGCACATTCGGGCGGTGTTGCTGGATTTGTTTTAACTTGTCGAAGTGTCTTTAAGAACCGGGATACCGAGTATGATCGGAACGTCTCGGGAGGAGGTCTATTCCTTCGTTGACCATGAGAGCTTGTCATGGGCTAAGTTGGGACTCCCCTGCAGGGGGGCTAAGTTGGGACTCCCCTGCATGGATTTGAACTTTCGAAAGCCGTGCCCGCGGTTATGGGCAGATGGGAATTTGTTAATGTCCAGTTGTACATAACTTGAAACTTAACTTAATTAAAATGAATCAACTGTGTGAGTTACCGTGATGGTCTCTTCTCGGTGGAGTCCGGGAAGTGAACACGGTGTTGGAGTAATGCTTGCGCAGGTTGTCCTCTAGTTACTCGCTCGCGCTTTGCCTCCTCTTCTCGCTCTCTTTTGCGAACAGGTTAGCCACCATATATGCTAGTCGCTTGCTGCAGCTCCACATATATTACCTTGCCTTACCTATAAGCTTAAATAGTCTTGATCGCGAGGGTGCGAGATTGCTGAGTCCCTGTGGCTCACAGATTACTTCCAAACCAGATGCAGGGCCTGATGATTCCGTTCCAGATGACGCGCTTGATCTCAAGTGGGAGTTTGATGAGGACTCACGCCGATACTACGTGTCTTTCCCTGATGATCAGTAGTGGTGCCCGGTTGGGGTGATCGGGACCGTGTCGCTTGTTGGGTTTATCTTTTATTTTGGCGCCGTAGTCGGGCCATGAGTGTTTGATTGATGTAATGCTATTTATGTACTTTGATTGACGTGGCGAGTGTAAGCCAACTATGTTCTCCCCTTTTATTATCTATATTACATGGGATGTTGTGAAGATTGCCTAACTTGCGACATTGCTTTCAATGCGGTTATGCCTCTAAGTCGTGCCTCGACACGTGGGAGATATAGCCGCATCGAGGGTGTTACAACTCGGCAGTTGTTTCCCATGCGGAGGGGAGTATGACTGTACGAGGGTTTACTGGTTCGTCTGCCGTCGCCGGAGAATAACATCAGGTGTGGGTGAGTAGAGGGATGGCTAGGCCAGCGATGGGAGTACGGTCGGGCGGTGAGGCCTGCGCGGCAGCATAGCCGGCCGCGAGGAGGAGGGAGCAGGCAGTCCCACCGGCTCTTGTTTGAGCGGCCGGAGTAGGAAGAGCAGAGATTGAAGAAGCACGACGGTCATTGGATGGACATCCAACAGTCAGTGCTTGTGCGTCAACCTTTTTTTAGGAAAGCCTCAAATATGTGGAAAACAGCATACAGCCCATCTGCCATTATTTCTAATAATTTACATCCCATTTGCTAATTCTTAAGGTTTTTTTGGAGCCTATATTCTTTTTGTTAGCATTACAGCCCATATTGTGGCAACTGTTAAGAAATTATATGAAATTTTGCATATTTCGGTGCGGTCCGAACTGTTTTTAATCCCGAAATTTCGACTCACATTCAAACTAATTTTAAAAATAAATGTATATCAATATAAAATCCAACAAATTCTCCACGCATAAAAAATAATGTAATTTAAAATCTTGAAATGAAAAAAAAGATATTTGAAACTAATTGCCGGTTTGATGTGTTTTAAAAATGTACAACCCATTTCTCATTACTAATGGGCCATTTTCTCGGCCAGCCGAATGAAAGCTCTCCCCGTCTTGAAAGAATTGCAGCCCAACAGGCCTGACAAAGCGACTTACTTGGCAAATCACAAAAAAACTAGGTTGTGGCCGTGGACCCAGTTGTCAGCCTCTCCACGTACAGTACTCTTCTGATGGAAGTCGTTCCTTCACCACATTGACCACGCCGCGCGGAGAGCACCACGGCGGTGGACGACGGCGAGGCCTAGGAAGGGGACGACGCGGCAGTGGAAGCCCGCGCGGAGAGGACTACGAGGATTCACTGGTTCGGCTGCGGTGTGAGGCTGCCGTCGCCGCAGGGCCTGGCCAGCGGTGGGAATAGTAGGGCGCGGCGAGGCCTCTGCGGCAGCACAGCCGGCCACGGGAGGCAGGAGCATGCGGCACGACCGGCGTTGCTTTGGGCGACTGGAGCAAGAAGACCAGAGGTTGAAGAAGCACTACGGCCGTTGGATGGACATCGTACGATCACTGGAGCTAGAATCGTTCATATTGACTAAGTTGACAAAGCCCTTCGTCCCCATCAACTTAGTACGCCCACAAGTCAGCCTCCCAGCAAGGTGGGTCCCAGCTAGCCAGGGGAGTATTCATTTTTTTGTGCGTAATAAGAAGGCACTTCCGGTGGGTCCGAGCTGACAGCGGGGGGAACGTTTTTTTCCCGAAATACGGTGGCCCGTCCGGTGGGTCCCAGCAGTCAGGGGGAAACGATTTTTTTCGCAAAATACTGGTGGCCCGTCCGGTGGGTCCCCGCTGTTAGGTGGAGGAATAATTATTTTCCGCGTAATAAGGAGGCACTTCCTTGCAGCTGCCGTGGACCCAGCTGTCAGCCGCTCCACGTACAGTACTCTTCCGATGGAAGTCGGTCGTTGACCACATTGACCACGCCGCACTGAGAGCACCACGGTGGTGGACGACGGCGAGGCCTAGGAAGCGGACAACGCGGAGCCGTGCAAGATGCGGCAGTGGATGCCCACACGGAGAGGAGTACGAGCGTTCACTGGTTCGGCTGCGTTGTGAGGTTGCCGTCGCCGCAGAATAACAGGGGTGTGGGTGAGTGGAGGGATGGCCTGTCCAGTGGTGGGAGTAGTATGGGGGCGGTGAGGCCTCCGTGGTAGCACAGCCGGCCACGGGAGGCAGGAGTAGGCGGCACGACCGGCGCTGCTTTGGGCGGCTGGAGCAAGAAGACCAGAGGTTGAAGAAGCACTATGGCCGTTGGATGGACATCATACGGTCACTCGAGTATTGACTAAGTTGACAAAGCTCTCCGCCCCTGTCAACTTAGTAGGCCCACAAGTCATCCCAACAATATGGTGGGTCCCAGATAGCAGGGGGTATTCATTTTTTTGGGCGTAATAAGGAGACACTTCCTTGCATGCGAAGATATAGCTGGTGGGTCCGACCTGTCAGCGGGGGGAATGTTTTTTTCACGAAATACAGAGGCCCTTCCTGTGGGTCCTAGCTGTCAGGTGGAGGAATCATTATTTTGCGCGTAATAAGGAGGCATTTCCTTGCGTGCAGCCGTGGACCCAGCTGTCAGCCTCTCCACGTACAGTCCAGTTCCGATGGATGTCGTTCATTGACCATGTTGACCAGGCCGCGCCGAGAGCACCAGGGCGGTGGACGACGGCGAGGCCTAGGAAGGGAACGACACGGAGCCAGGGAATACTCGGCAGTTGTTTCCCACGCGGAGGAGTATGAGGGTTTACTGGTTCGTCTGCCGTCGCCGGAGAATAACAGCAGGTGTGGGTGAGTAGAGGGATGGCTAGGCCGGCGATGGGAGTACGGTGGGGCCGTGAGGCCTGCGCGGCAGCATAGCCGGCCGCGGGAGGAGGGAGCAGGCAGTCCTGTCGGCGCTTGTTTGAGCGGCTTGAGCATGAAGAGCAGAGATTGAAGAAGCACGACAGCCGTTGGATGGACATCCAACAGTCACTGCTCTCGTGTGTTGACTAAGTTGACAGGGCGTTGCGTGTGCATCAACCTTTTTTTATGAAAGCATACGCGTCAACCTGTAGTAGGCGCACAAGTCAGCCTCAAATCTGTGGAAAACAGCATACAACCCATCTGCCATTATTTCTTATAATGTACAGCCCATTTGCTAATTCGTAAGAATTTTTTTGGAGCCCATCTTATTTTTGTTAGCATCACACCCCATATTGTGGCCACGGTTAAAAAGTATACGAAATTTTGCATATTTCCGTGCGGTCAACTGTTTTTAATCCAGAAATATCGATTCACATACAAACTATTTTGAAAAATAATTTATATAAATATAAAATCCAAATAATTGTCCACGCATAAAAATCAATGGAATTTAAGATCTTGTAATGAAAAAAAATGAAACTAATTCCCGGTTTGATGTGTTTTAAAAATGTACAGCCCATTTCTGGGCAAACCGAATGAAACTCTCCTCGTCTTGAAAGATTTGTAGCCCAGCAGGGCCGATAAAGCAAGTAGGCCTTGTTTGCGTATTTCTTTAAAAAATAGAACTGGGCTAGCCATTTCAGCAAGAAAAAAACACAACTGGGCTCATGATGTGGTAAACATAAATAAAACCCTGGCTACACGGGTGACAGCCCCCGCACAGCCCCGTTGTTACCCTGATCTGTCGCTAAAACTAGTATAAATAACAACTGCTTGTTCCTCAAAAAAAATGTGCGACTTGCTGGGTCCCTGGTGTCAGCCGCTCGTAGTGTAATTCTCTCGTTTATTGACTACGTTGACAATGGCGTGAGCCCCAGATGTCCAACCAATTTGGAGGAACCATATTTTTGGGCTTGTACTATAGAGGCACTTGCTTGCGTACTGCCATGACGCTGGTGGGTCCCTACTGTCATCCTCTCCATGTACAGTCGTCTCCTTGTTCCTCTCGGTTGTTGACGATGTTGACAACGCAAGAGGGTGGCGCACCGCACACGGCGAGCGAACCAAGGCCGCAAGTTTGTGGGTGCTGGTGGGGGCTAATCACTTGGCTTCTGTAATGCACAGTGAGCTCAAGCAGCCGGCGAGAGCTATGTTATTTCCCTTGGTTTGGATTTGTTACAATATTTCAATCTAAATTAAACGAATGGCAAGCCATTTTCCTTATTTCAAAGAAAATATGACAGTCACAGCCGAGTTGAAAAGGGCAGGAACATCTAACTCCAGCTTACAAACTGTACAAAAGCACGAGGGTTGATTGTTCATCAGGTTTACAAAAAAACCAGATTGAAAAGGGCAACAACATCTAACTCCAGCACTGTTTTCCGTAGTCACAGTCAAATGGATTGGTCAGGTCCATAGAATGAACATCCTGGGTCGTAAAATTTACTGGATTATGACCACAATATGTTGTAAATAGAAGCCCGGCACGTTCAGAAGCTCTTTTGCCCACCTGAAACTCCTTTTTTTGCTCTTCGACATACCCATCCGTCAAAACCATGCTGCTGATAAACTTAAGCCTGATGGACAATAGTAACCTTGCATTCAGCAGGAAGAATGTGACAAATCTTGTGTTTGCACGGTTGGCTACATATCGTTCTAGCGTTATTGTCTTCAATCTAATCTCATGAGAAGTGAGAAAATCCCGATGCTTATGAATCCACCGATTGGTTATAACTTTCTTACCCCGTCTTGTTGCCTAAATAGACATGAAGATTGAAAACAGTTAAGGTCTAAAAAGAAGAGTGTCGAAAGAGCAACAGCTGAACTGTTAATTCTAGTACACTATATGTGGGCTTCCAATGTGCATGAAATTATCACCTTTATATACAACTTCTCCAGACATGGAAAGCATTGCAGCAAGCCTATACTCTTGTTTAGATCAAAACTATTCATTTGGATATATAAGATCTTAACAAAATCTAGCACCATTGATAGGCCATCCATGGAGAAACTCTTCATTGAGCATAGAACATAATATTAGTACAAAATGTGTACTCCAAGATGATATATAAATTATGCGCAGAAATTTAAAATGCAGCTTATGGTTACAAGTGTAGATGATAATATAAAGTACCTGAAGAACTGTGGAGCCAAACACCATATTGAAATGAGCACAGAGATCTTGTATTACACCCAAGGTCTCCATTTTAGGCGCAGAGAGGACGGTTATTTGCAACGGTGAATAACTAGAATCAATGATCAACCTTTGAAGTGAAGGGGCATCTTGGATGATGTGCTGCCTTCCGTCAAAAGAAATTCCAATTCTTACAAGGTTAGGCGACTTTATTTGGAGACAACCGATCTAACTGTGAAAACAAGCACCAAGCACTCCAGCGCAGGGCAACTGGAGTGGATGATGCTGTGCAATGAGGCCTTCGATATACGAACCCGCACAAGTGAAAGTTTCTTGAGAAATGGGAGTCGAAGGTTTAGTACCAGATTGTCTAGTAGGTAGCACTGTGCAAAGGTGGCGGTCTGGAGAGAGGACGAAAACCCCGAGATGGACATCGGTGCTGAGGGCACAAGTTCATGGCATTCGGTATGTGGTATGTGATTTCCCGGGAATAGTAGAACTCAAGCAGCCGTAATTCTGTGAATTTAGGGGATTCCAGCCAGGCGTCCACCGTGCAGGGCATGGTATGCTTGCTCGGGTAGCATGACGGGATGCAGAGGCTTTGAACGGAGCCCAGGTGGGAGGAGATGATGGCTCTGGGGATTTCAAAATCATTGAAGAGATAGCTGACGACAGTCGAGATTAAGGGGAACGGCGCGCCATAGAGGGCGCCACCAAATTGAGAGGACTTGGGTGCGGCAGCAATCCTTGGTGGGGAGAAGCGAGATGATCTCCCCAAGGATGGCGTCCGGGAGATCGCTGATGCGGTCCACCCGAGATTCTACGGGTTCCTGGGATCCGGTGGGGCCAGGGTTGCCGCTTCTCCCCGCGCTGCCGGGTGCGGGATCTACAACAGGCGTCGCCGCTGGCGGGAGCCTCATCTTCTTGGCGCTGGGGTCAGCCGACTCCATTTTCCTCGAGGGTGTCGCGTCGCGCTCATGGATTTGAGCAGAGTAACGAATGACGAGCCTAGTTGTAGTGCGAGCGAAGAAGAAGGGGAGCTGGGGGTTTTCTGTAGGAGTGAGGAAGAAGGGGAGCTGGGGTTTTCTGTAGGAGTGAGGTGAGGAATTTGGGGTTACGAGTGGAGCGAGCTGACTTGAGGTGGGTGGGAGCGAGGAGGAAGAAGAGCACCCAGGTTTTTGAATTGATTTTACTATTTACTAGTGTGGATGGGCTGTTTTGTCTTGGGACCCGAGAAACAATTACTACTAGTGCAGTGGAGACACTCTACAGGTACCCAGAAAAACAATTACTACTAGTACAGTGGAGACACTCTACCACTTCTGGCTCCCCCTAGGTCATTGAAACGTCTCCCTCTACTGAATGCCGTTATACTTTTGTTCATCGACATGCGGGCCATGCAGCACGCGGGCCCAAATGCCATCCACCAAATTAGAAGGCAGTATGCAGGCGGAGAGTCACCCCGGTCGTAGCGCGGCAGTAACGAGCCGTCGTATCACAAAACCCCACCTCCCCGTAGTCTAAGTTTGACGGACGAAGAAACCATCATTTCACTCTTCACTGAATCCCCTTCTCCCTCACCGTCTTCAAGAAAGGCAACACTTGCCTCTGCCATTGTTCTTCTCTCCGAACGAAGGGAAGGTAAGCGGATCCGTGATGTTGGTATATTTTCATTCAGAGGAAAAAAAGAACTTTTGCAAAGCAGTAACCGATCCTCACTCTCTTTTTTGTTTCATTGTCATTGCGATTGTGTTTTCCTTTCAGTGGACTCCTAGTATTCGTCAGTTTCATGATGGACCAAGGAGAACCAGGCAAAGATCTGCCGATATTTGAGCAGACGTGGGAGGCTGATCCCCACGAGACAGAGAGCTCCAAGAAGATGGAGGCAACCACCGAGGTGACCCCAGATACTGAGATGGTCAACGCCCCGTTTGAGGTTACAGCCCCCGTGGCACTGCAGGAGCAGTTTTCCCCCTTCGAGGATGTGTCCCCCCCCCCACTAAGCTGCCCAAGGTGATTTCCCTTTTTGCTGATCTCGATTGTGGTTTTTCATCTAACTATTTGGTGATTTTTTAGAAAAGGAAGTATGTGGTGATTAATAATGCACAATTTTATTAGCTTCGATGCCATGGTATACGTAGTGGTTTAAATAACTTGTGTTTCTTATACTGAAAAGTAATTCGGAATTTGTTTCTGTTTCAATTAGAGCCCTGATGCAGACAAGGATTGTGTGGTTGTACATGTCACTCTCTATGAGGCGGACGACCTAAATATATGCACTGGGAAAACAGAGTTCTTGGGTTGTTGGATCCTGGAAGCCATTTGCGGTTATACCAATGAAGAGTTGTATTCCAGCCTCACTATTGTCAGGCGTGTTGTCCAAGGTGTACTGAAGCACAAGAAGTTCAAAGCTACTCCTTCATTTGTGAGGAATACTGTTCTTGTCAAGCTTACGCAGGAAGATGACGTGGCATGCCTCCACAAACAAGTTTATCAGTGGCAAGGCACAAGGTTGTCTTCATGAAGGTTCATAGGATTGAGCCGCTAGGGGACGTCCTCGATGATGTTCATGGCAAGGTCCGTCTTGTGTCCAGCCCAAATTAGATCGAGGCATGAAATAGTTGCCCCAACTAGTGTTTAATAGTAGTTTGGATTGTGTCTAATTATCCAAAACTTGCCTGTTATTGACCCCTCTGGGGCTAGTACTCTGTTTGAATCCGTCTATGGGAACCGTTGCTACTTTTGTGTGCCCGTCAATCATGTGAGAACCATCGTCATTGTTGCCGAAACAGATGCGTCCTCACTAGTTTTTTCATGAATATGGCATGGTAAGACATAAGTTGTCACGGTTTATCATACGAGCAGTGTGTGTTTTGACGAAATAGAGCACTCGTTCAAGAACCGTGCGCTGACGTATACATAAGTACTTGTAAACACTGTTGGTGCTACCCCACTTGTAAGCAGTTGTGCAAAACACGTCACATTGGCTCAGCTCGCTTCAACACTAGGCTATCGACCAGCTAACAATCAACAATCTATTGTCTAACATATAAGCAACTATGTATCTTGTTACAGTGGTTCATGCAGTTAATTGAGGCCACAATGTAATAAATTCCAAACGTTCACACGCTAGTCCAGCGCTCATGTGGAACACTCACATTAAACTCGTCTTCATAAAAAACTTGAAAAGCATAAGTTAATAAATTTTATACATCTCAATGATTCATAGAACATAACAAACATATACTAGTTCACAGAAAAGACAAAGTTGTGAGAAGGTTTACAAATCAGGAAAAAACAAGCAAGGCTTCTCTGTGAGCAAAGGGCCTCCCGACAAGCTTAAATTTCCTGGAGTTCACTCTGGTTTTTTCTTGTTGCCACCTTCAGGGTTAGGTTCTCTCATTCCATAATAACCAATTATAATTTTGGTATCGGCTGGATTGAACTGAACCATACAGTGTACCGACCAGCTGAAATGCTTGTGCATTCCACTAAATTTAAGCACCGCTATTTGCAGAAATAAGCAGACCACAATGCCTCTTGTCCGCGCACCTATCCAAAAAACCGTCGTGCAGCCGTGCCAGCTAGTCCTTGGTCCATGGATGAATTGGTAGAAAGTGCATTCCGGACTAGGATGCAGTTGTTTTCGCTCATCCCTGCACTGCAATCAGGAAGTAAAACGTACGAATCAGCTTCTTTTAGATTGCGTTGGTCATTCTACCTTAGTTACTACCAATGTAGGGATACCTTGAAGACGGGAGGTTAGACGACGGCAGCGAGGGATAGCCATCTCATTTTGCGCAGTTGTACTAAAACTAAGGTGTGTGCTTTTGATTGCGTGGATAGAAACGATACGGAGACAGACATCCCGAAACGATATGGAGACAACCATCCCTGTTTGTGCAAATAAGATACATGGTTATTTAAATAGTGACAGATATTACTACTTTCCCCTGTTTCCTCTTAGAACCAAGTGCTAGATTCATGCTACAACTTTCCCACTTTCTTCCCTGTTTGAACAAACGCTTTGAGTCGACTGTATGAAATAGCTTTACTTCTAATCTACTACTACTATAATGCGGCAGTTTTGAAATTGGATTTACCACTCCATCTTCGGTTCTCCCGCCCAAACAAGCATTGGCTCAAAATCCACCATTCATTTCCCCTCTCATGCATATCACTGCCGTCCATCAAACAAAGGATGACATGATCTGATGGCTGAGAGCTGCCGGATTCACTCCCGCTCCTTGTGCACATGGCCGACTCTGCTCTCCAAGTAAACAAATAAAGAAGTCCCCGTTGAATCTGGGTTGCACCTACTGAAGTTGAGAAATGTCTAGAAACTGCTGCCACCTCCTCACATGCAAGTACGACAAGTTGGCAAATAGCTAGCACATTTTGGTTCCCCGTTGTCACCTGGGAAATAAACACTCTACTACTAACTAATTTTTTTAGATTACTGTAAAAATGGATTTTTAGATGCCGCTATACTGCAAAGTTTACACTGTTCACATAACATAACATTGCATGGCTGATGCTAGCTAAAGTTTTATTCTGCTTCATCGAGAAATGTAATATTTTTATTATTCGCAGAAAAAGTGTAATATTTTATTTCAGTCATACATAAGCTATACCTCAAGCTAATACAGGACATGAGTGTTTGTCAGACCTAAATGACTTATTTAGTTGCACAAAATAGTCCATAAACATGCATGTAAACCGTCAAACAACTCTGGAACTATACATCAGTGGAACCCAGGAAACAACATATAATAAAACTGCAACTTTTATCTTGTAATCAAATTCTTACTTGGAACTCAGTTTGATTTGTGCAACTGATTTGCTTCTTATTTCGGAATAGTCCTTAGATCATGCAAACAAACACACTATGATATCTACTCAAGATACGAGTACCCATTTCTCTCTCTAAAAAGAAGGTATATGAGTATCTATCATACAGAACATACGTGCAAATCACGTGCCTTTGTAGAAGTCTAGGTGGCTTTGGAACAGCGGACGGAAGTAGAAAAGGATCCACACGAAGGGAGCTAGGGTAGTAGAGCAAGGCAGGTTTCGAAGGAATATATACCCGAGGGTCGTCGGCATGTCGCAAAGACGGCGTTGGGAGGCCGCATCTTGGCCACAATACTGCAGGGAGGAAGAAGGGGTCGGAGGCCCTCCTGAGCCGGCGCTCTCTCGGAGAGAACGGCACGGCCGCCTATCGGGACGCGCGGGCAGCCGTTGGTCTCCTCCCTCGCCGCCGACAATAGCGTGAACGATGCACCTACACCCCTGCCCCGGTCGAGGTTTTCTGGCCGGATTTGTGACCAGCCGTGAGCTGAGAGAGAGTGTGGCCACCTATGTGTTGCTTAGATTTGGAACGCATGAGAGAGTGAACGAGAGGAACCCTAGTAAAGCTAGCGCTAAGGCTCCTGCTTTTATATATAGTGGAGTGATTTTGTTGTACCAGCTTCAAAAAAATGCGCTCCTACGTGCACCCGCGAGTGGGTGTGAGAGAACTAGTGCGTGCGTGCACCGCTTCTCTTTGTGAGAGTACAATATACTATGCCCAAAGAACGTTCGCCACAAGAGTAATAGTACAAGTGTGTGACGTGTGAGCTAAAATAAAATGTGCGTGCCGTCTTTTGTTTTTTAGAAGTTTTGAGGGTAGGGTGTGAAGAGCACATATGTGCGTGACGTCTACCTGCAGATAGACGGTGGGTGCGACGTGCGAGTCTGCGAGAGGACTCGGGAGAGTCGTGACTCATGAGGGTGCGTGTGCGTGAGAGAGAGGGGGCACGTATCAATGCAATGCATGTGTCCATAAATCATTATCCGACAAATGTTTTCCACAAGCCTTTTCCTGACAAACGCCGTAAGGACCGTTAGATCGGCATCCGACAGTGTTAGTTTTGCCATGTCATTTAACAGAACAGCCACTCCTCCTGCACACAAATCTTCCACGTGAGTGTTAGCAACTGCCGTATGCTCCCTCCATTTCGAAATGCAGTGCATATAGCTTTATCGAAAATTCGAACCTCGCAAACTTTTACCGAGTTTTCGTGTACCAAATTGCACATGTGGAATACCATGCATATATCATTTCATTCATCTTCGAGAGGTAACTATAAAGTTGGGTGAGGAGTCTACAAAGAAAGACCATCGTATCACCCGCAGCAATTTCAAGCATCCTTTAGTGTCGAGGAATATCATAGGAACTCTATATGATATGATTTTTATAGGATTTTTTTCCTTTAGAGCCAATTGGTTCATAGGAATAGATTCATATACTCCACATTTCAAAGGAAATAAACATGATATCATTTCTATAGCTTTAGAGCCACTTGGTTCATATGAATGGATTCCTTATACTCCCTTAATTTCAAAGGAAAATAAACATTAGCGTATATTCAATAGAAAAGTTCCTATGATATGAACCAAATTACATCTCTTTTCTAATCCCTCCTCATAGGAATTGAGAAACATGTCATCTCTATATTCAATAGAAAAGTTCCTATGATGTGAACCAAATGACATCTCTTTTCCAATCCCTACTCATAGGAATTGAGATGCTCCATGTCATCTCTTTCCCTACAACTTCCATGTATACATCTTCTATTCCTAAATAGATAGTACAACCCACTAGTAGCTTTTTTCCAAAACATGCAACTATGGCACAAGAACTATATAGTGTGCCAATAACTTTGAAAGATGGTCGCTGGATGAAGCTAACCCGACAGTGCAGAGATAGGCAAATCCGAGCACTACTGGCCGTTGGATATCATCAACATTCCACCAGATCTGCCACATGTACAATTTAGAAGACTCCATGGTTGAACTTAAGCATAATGCACAAACCTCAAAACACAAGCACTTCTCCTTTGTTCTAGAATCTTCTGTATCATAATTGATTATTTTTTTCTAAATGAATTGCCATTATTTGTTTTTTACTTTATGATTTACTCCCTCCGTTCCAAAATAGATGACCCAACTTTGCACTAACTTTGTACAAAGTTAGTGCAAAGTTGGGTCATCTATTTTGGAACGGAGGGAGTACAATGCACAACCCCATGAATCTTAACATTTTTATAAAATTTATTGATTTTGAATGAGATGAACTATAAGAACTAAGCCAACATCTACATCATGCATATATGACTCAAAGCTTTACATCCTATAGTGTGTATTTATTCATAATTTGGTTTCGAAATCTCATGCGTTCAATACATGTGTACCTTACTAGTTTTGAGTAGAGTAGCAAATTTCACGCGGCCCCGGGTATATCAAAATGCAGGGCCCATGCATCATTGCCTTTCGGTCGAACCTACGTCCACAATTTTTTGTATGTACTATATCTCCACTGGTCCCCGAACCCAAAATGCTGCCTCGTTCCCGTAAAACCAAGCGGCCCACACATATTTAAGGCGTCGGCTCAAACCCGTTTACTACGATGTGGCCCCGCACGCCATAGTACTCCTACAAACCCTACTGCCGCACTCATCATCGGTTTTCTTCAAGAGGACGAGGGAGAAGCCGATTTGTAGTGGAGGCGCTTTAAAAAAAGGATCTGTAGTGGAGACCCCTACCCTAGGGTGCCCTAGGTAGCTGCCGCACGCATCATTGTTTTCTCTTTTCTTTATGCTCTTGCGCCCTAGAGTGAAATGATGGTTGCTTCGTCCGTCCAGCTTAATGTGGGAAAGGTGGCGCTTTGTGATTTGACCCCTCATAGCTCATTTTCTACTACTGCGGCGCTACGACCAGGGTGCCACCAATTCCAACCGCTGCTCCGAACTGTAATTTGGTGCATCGCACGTGGAACAAGACGGTGGATGAGCCACATGTCGGCCAAAGGGGTCCGGTTTAGTGTGTCGCCATTTCGTGTGCGGATGACCCTGCTTGAGTTCTACGCCAACACGACAGGAGCAGCCTACCACTTGGTTTTGCTCCTTGGTGAATCCTGACTATATTGATCTAAAAAGATACGTGCTGAACTACCCTCTCCATCTCGGTTTTTTTATTTTTAGGCGTCTCGGTTTATAGGGCCTGCACGTAGTTCTAGGTCATCCATTTGACTAACTAAATATGAGTTACTATGTCACAAAAAGTATATCATTGGATTCTTAAGCGGATGTAGTTGTATTTAAAAGTCGAGGGCGGGGCTTTTCCTGCGCAGTAGGCGGCGGGGCAGTTCCGCCTAGTCGGTTCGACAGAGACGTGAGAAGACGAGGGAGTAGGCTGCTGCAAACGTAGGGCTGTGTGATTTGACATCGAGTTACTGCTGGACAGGTGGGGCCCCGTGATTTGACTTGCCATTATCATTTTAACTGCGGCGCTACAACCGGCGTTAGTCTCCCAGATTCCTGACCACCTCTATACAGGTGCCTCTCCCAATGCTCGACCATGTAGTAGAGGCTGGCTCTTGCATGAGAGCCCACTTCTCCACTTTTTCCTTGCCTCTCTTTCCTCCACATATGCAAAAATGCCATGTAAAGCGCACTATTGTACTTACTTTTACTTGCTCCTACAGGTGCTTAAGCTTGCCGCATAAGCATAAAGTCTGATGTGGCAAGTTAATCAAGAAGAGAGAGACTAGTTTGGTGACCCAAGGAAGAAACGGTGCTAAGCGCGTGTACCTAGGTGAAAAGACAATTTTGAGTCTATAGCTAATTAAATGAAGCAAACTTAGCAACACCATTTCATTGGAAGAGGTCACTCCTTGGCAAATGCAATAAATACACGTGCTTAGCACCGTTTCTTCCTTGATGAAAGTGCGTTATATTGACTAGAGGGGGGTGAATAGGCGATTTTTATGAAATTCTTCACTGAGGAATTTGCCAGTGAGGAAATTCCTTAGCGAAGAATTACTAGCAGCGGAATAAGTACTCAAAGGTAAACATAATAGGATACAAGCATAGTCATCATGATGAAATGAAGACAGGCACAGAGTACAGGAAGCGTAATCACAGGATAACACAGGATCAAGACAAACAGACTGAAGAAATTGAACTGAGGAAATTGAGAAAGCCTTCAGTCAAAGTCTTGAAACACAGATATGAACAAACATACAACACAGTTATGAGGAAATGAAAGAGTTGAGGAAATAGAACCAGTAAGCTTGGTGAAGACAATGATTTGGTAGACCAGTTCCAACCGCTGTCTCAGTTGTACGTCTGGTTGGAGCGGCTGAGTATTTAAACTCGAGGACACACAGTCCCGGACACCCAGTCAAGGACACTTAGTCCAAGACACCCAGTCCTCACCGTATTCTCCTTGAACTAAGGTCACACAGACCACGTCCAATCACTCGTGGTAAGTCTTCAGGCGACTTCCAAACCTTCACAAACTTGGTCACTCGGCGATCCACAATTCCTCTTGGATGCTCTAGACCATGACGCCTAACCGTCTGGAAGAAGCACGGTCTTCAAAGGTAACAAGCGTCAGATCCACTCAGGATTAATCTCTTCAGTGATGCTCAATCACTTGGGGTTTGTAGGTGTTTGGGTTTTGGGTTTGGGGTTTTTCCCCACTTGATGATTTTCGCTCGAAGTCCTCGGAGGATGGGTTGCTCTCAAATGACAAGTGTCGGTTTCTCTCGGAGCAGGCTGTACCAGCTAGTGGTTGTAGGGGGCGGCTATTCATAGCCTAGGGAGTAGCCCGACATGATAAGACATAAATGCCCTTCAATGATATGACCGTTAGGTGGATAGATATTTTGGAACAGCTGGCGCATAGCACAGCAACGATCGGAATTTTGAGTACCAAAATCCTCAGGGCTATCATGTTCCTCACTGTGTAGGCAATCCGCACTGGCGAATTCCTAACTCCTCAGTCAGGACAAATTCCTCAAAGACCTGAAGAACTTCGTCTCTGTCACTGAAGAAATTGACTGAACTGTATGAGATTTCCAATGGCTTCACTCGAAGGGATTGGTAGGTGTAGGATTTTGAGTTGAGCATCACATGGAAATTTTTGCTTAGTATTTCCTCGACCCCCTTTAACAGTACGGTGTTTCCTATGACTCAAGAAAGAGAAAAACAAAACTATGAAAACGAAAGTCTTCAAGCTTCATATTCCTCGCATGAATATCAAGTCTTCACGGACACACCAATTTATTCACTTTCGAAGTCTTCATGAAAGTCTTCAGAAATACCAAAATCTTCAGTCGAAGATATTCATTTTTAGGGGTTGACTTTTCCTGTAAATATCAAACTCCTCATAGACTTATAGACCTGTGTACACTCACACACGCATTAGTCCCTTAACCTATAAGTCTTCAATACACCAAAACCACTAAGGGGCACTGGATGCACTTACACTTGAGTACGAAGAAAGAGATAGAGAGAAGTAAAAAAATACACTTATAGCCAACCTTGTTGTAGTATGAGTGACTAAGTGATGACTATGTATGACATGCCAACATCAGATAGCCTAACGCACCGTGTTAAATCTCCAAGGGCGCGACTGCGCGAGCGACGCGACGGTCATGGTAGGCGCGACCATGATACGGGCTGCTGGCAGCCCTTGGATCTGAGATCAAACGGTCGCATGCTAAGTTGCTGAAAATTTGCAGAATAACCCTCTAGGATAGGATATTCACCCATAGGTCTAGAATCACGCCATGCAACCGTTCGATCTCAGATCCAAGGGCTCTCGGAAGCCCGTATCATGGGAGAATGGAAAGCCACTACCCTGCCGTTCGCACGCTGGCAGTTCGCTCCTACTCGTCCCCGCACGTCCTTCAATACTATGGCGGTTCACTCCTAGTCGTCCCGTCCATTCACATTACGGCAGTTCCACTAATCCTAACCCTCCTCCCAAATCCATGGCATCCCAAATCTCCACGATCGGCGGTGAGTACAAGGTTAGAACCATCACCGGCGATGAGTTCGACGTCATCTACACCCGTTCTTCCGCGATGGTGAAAGGATGCCTTTCTCGCTTCAGACGCATGTTCGAAGACACAGATGATGAGTGGGTCGCTGGGCTAGATGTTGAGTACACCACAGTCCTGGGACGAGAGAAGGATCTAAAGGACGAAGAGAGGAAGAAGCCTGCCGTGATCCAGGTTTGCATGCATGACTTATGCTTGGTCTACCACATATGCCATGCCGACGTTGAGTGCCAGGATTTTAAGGACTTCCTCGAGAGCAACCTAGTCAAATTCGTTACTGTAGACTTTGGTAATGACAAAGACGTCCTACATCGGATAGGCCTCGTTGTAGGTAACACCTTCGACCTCCAGAAGAATCGGCTGGTGTCCGCTCGTCAGCCTTCAATGCTGACCCTGGCAGGAGCCATGGTTCATCCTTCATACGGTAAACTAGAGAAACCTCCATACACGTTTCATCGTCATGCATGGCAGCGGAATGTACTAGATATAGACCACATCCACTACGCTGCAATGGATGGCTACCTTTGCTTCAATATCTACAAGGGTTGGATGAAGAGCAACAGCCAAGTGTGCGGTTCAAGCAAAGAAGTATCGGCCAAGAGGAAGAGGGACAAGGACGAAGTCGAGGACGTGGACGAGGACTCCGAGTAAGGTGGCAGTGTCGTTGCTCATGGTGGTTCTAATGCAGTGTCTACCGGAATAGTTGCAAAGTTTAATTTCAGGTGTGCTTAATTTAATTTGAGGGGTGTGTTGTGCTGAGCCCCCAGCAGAACTATGTTATGTTTCTTCTCGTTACTTTAACTCTTCAGTACGTACATACTAGTATTTCTTACATTTCATCTTTTAGTTGGTATAGTACTACCACTCGTTTCTTCACAATATATACGTACAATATATATGGCCAACATCATATAGCCAGCAGTTTAGTTGTCAAATAATTTCAGGGTGCTTAGTTTTGTCAAAGAACTCCAGGATGCTTAGAGGGTGCTTGGATCCAAGGGACTTATTTTAGTTTGACTAAAAATAGTCTCTTTAAGAGGCTAAAGTTCCAAGCACCCCTGAAAGAGGGGCTAAAACTAGTCTTGAGACTAAAAAAATTTAGTCAGGGGTACCCCTACTAAAATGTGCATTAGTCCTCTCTCTACTCATTTAACTCCTCTCCTTTAACACAGGCGAGTTCTGGATTGGAGGGTTTGGAGGATAATAAATGCTCATTAACTTGATTTTAGCCTTTTTAGTATTTGGATCCAAGCATGGGTGAGGCTATCATGTTTTAGTCCCACTACTTTTAGTCATGGGACTAAAACGTATCCAAGCACCCTCTTAGTTTTATTTGAGGGGTGGGTTGTGTTGGACACCATTATTGTGACTAGCCTTTTTAATAGTACTATATGCATAATTTGGCGACGAGCGCTCTCTATATGTACCACCTTTTTTTAATTTCAATTTTTGCTCCATGGCGCAATCCATCGATAGTACTGTTGTACAAAAGATACATTTTTAAAAGGCTAGAGTATTGTTCATCACATATATAGCCAGTTAAATTCTCAACCTAGAACGACGTGCATGCCATGTAGTAAACCGATACGGAGGAAGTATAGTAAAAAAGCGGTGATTTTACCGAGCGATCGGCGGGGGAGCATGGCCTGTCATGCGGTCCCACGTGTCATGATGTACCAAGGCGATGCGCGTGTCCCTCTTGAGGCAGAAGCAATACTAGTATGTGGTTTGAGATGATGGCGAACCGAAGTGTGAAATAATGGTTGCTTCGTCCATCTGGGAAAGTGTGGCATTGTGATTTGACGTCTCATTGCTCATTACTACTACTGGGTCGGTACGAGTGGGGTGCGTCCCCCCTGCCATTCTGCACTGTTATTTTGTGCTTGACACGTCGACCCGGTTGCTATATGTCCCACATGTCGGCGGCAGGAAGTACAGAATTCATGAAAGGGAGCGTCGACGGAGGAGTATACTACAGAATTCATGAAAGGGAGCGACTTAGTTTTGGAAAAATCTGTTTTTACGGAGTACGTACCCACTAGGGTTTATAGGGCTCATCTAGAAACATTCGTTTTTCCATTTGATAAGTCTCAATTCTACTATACTAGTAGTAGTACCATTACATGTTGGATTTTGAGGTGCGTTAGATCACCCGACACAAGTAGTGTCAAGAGGAAACTAACCAATGCATGTACAAGTTCATGGAAATTTAGTGGTCATTCATGCATTCGTTCTAATTAATGCCTCGGTAAACATAACTTCTTGAGAAAAACAAGCGTACTAATTTCTTGTGCAAAATACGAAATTAATTCGACCACTCACCGTCTACCTTGGTTGGAGAGATTTTGAAATTGAGCCATAAACTGGAAAGGAGGGAGTAGTAACTTTTGTATCAATTACTATTTGTGGCCTTGTATAGATGCAAAATGTGTTTTTTATAGTGGCCTTGTATAAGTAAATGGAGGGAGTACTAACCAAAGTACGTAGTAGGGACGAGGAGTAAACGGAGGGAGTAGTAAAATTTTCTCCTCGTGCTGCGAGCCACCGCGCGTGTGGGCAAGGGAGCGGGCGTAAGGCGTACTAGTAAGCAAGCTTCACCTCATCCTGCGAGCCACCGCGCCCGTGGGCGGGGGAGACGGCGTACTAAGCAAGCTTCTCCTCATTCTGCGAGTTGATGGGACACATCAAAAGTACTCCAGTGTATAGAGCCTTGCCTCTAAGGTAGGCCCCACATGGTTTGCCTCTTTTTTAATTTAACATAACGCGTCAAGTCGCAATTTGTTTGTTCACCCGTGGTAGACGATCCTCCCTCCACCAAGTGGACAACCAGTACACGTGCCAAATTACCACGTGGGCTGCCTTTTTCGTACAGAAATGAGCTCCACCGTGTACCGGCGCGGGTGTGGTTGGGAAAGAGACGGGAGTACGTGCGCCGTGCATGCACCTCTTCTCTTCGTGCACGTCCCCCACCTACGTGGGTGTGTGTGAGAGAGATACAAACCTAGACATAATGCGTCGTCCATCCCCATGCCTCCGCCCAGTCCGACCACCAGTCACCACCACGCCCCACTCCTCCTCACCTTATCTCTCATCTTTCTCCCTCCATTTTTATATACAAGGGGCCACTATCAAAATTACAATTTGCAGATATACAAGGCCACTAACACTAATTGATGCAATATTAATGGTGTTTGCCTCGTGGTACTAGCAAAGGAGGACATTAATTATCCCTTGCATGCATGCGGGAGTTTGTAAAAAATGCATCTTGATGTTCCGTGCAATGCACGGGCATCTTGCTAGTCCATGAAAACAACACATGGCAAAATTCCACGGCTTGGGGCGGCAACTAGCTCCATCGGGCGAGGGGAGGGAGGTGGATCAGCGAGCTGCATAGCTCGTATCCGGTGGGCTACCCAGCCGGCTTGGATGCGGAATAACTACTCTTCGTAAGCCATTGTAAGAGTGGACAAAATGGTGGAGGAAATAGGGTAGCGGCCCGGTCAAGAACAGACGTGTGTCCAGAGTGGGTTTCTCGGCTTCCACACGGGCGGGTTTCATGGAGGCGTTTGAATGCGGCACAGAGGCGTGTTCAGCCGGGCGTGCCGCGAGTGGCGCCCTCGACTCTGACCTAGGACACCGCGCCGTTCTTCCACTGACATGTGGGCTCTTTGGGTGCATGGCATGCATGTTAGTGACCCAACATAGGCAGCGCACAGCAGAGGAACCTTTGGTGGGCCAGGGCGATCAGAAGCGGGCATTTCATAAACCGATGATTGTTCATTGAGTGTGACATCATCTTTTTCATGTAGATAAGCCTACTATGTTGATAGCCCGTTCGATACGTTGTGATTCATAAAGACCGCTGCAAACATCAATGTTCTGCTTATCACAGATAAGATTGATCAATACCCGTAACAATCCATGTCCTTAACAAAGGGTGCATGCACGTATAGGTTGAACGTGTGTCTTGCTCGTGTGATGTGTGCATGCAGGCGTGCGAGTGTTGCGTGCGTGCAAGGGTACGTTTCAGTGTTGCATGCATGGGTGTGTACGTGCGTGTGTCCGTGAGTGCATGTGTACGTGTCACTGTTGCACGCCAGCATGCGTGCGTGTGTACGTGTTAGTGTTGCACGCCTACATGCGTGCGTGTCTTGCGTGCGTGTCTTGTGTGCGTGCATGTGTACGTGCGGGGTGAGGCTACACGTCAGTCGACTGACTTTTTCACCTCTGGTCATTAGATTTTCCAGCCGTTGGATACGAAATCAATGGCCTCCAGTTTATCATCAAACTCCACCCCCCCCCTGAGCCGCCAGCCACCACCGGCCGAACCGCCAGCGCCCGCCGCCTGCGGCCGGCCCGCCCTCCCTGAAACCACTCATTTAGTACCATTTTTGTCCTTCATATATGCGCTGACAGGTGGGCCCTATGGTAATGTGCGCTGCTGAATGTGGACCGTTTGACTGGTCAATTGATCGTGTTATCAACAAATTACGGAGCTGTATGCTGAGCCAGTGACCGTATGATCACCCTAAAATGTACTCCTATTTTATTAACACAGTACAGGCTCAAACTACCATTTCTTTCTTTCATATACAGGCTGACAGGTGGGCCCCACGGCTACGCGCCCCGATGGTGCAACACTAGTTGCGCCGCGTGGAACGTTTAACTGGTCAATTGATTGTGTCATCAACAAAATACGGAGTTGTACGGGTGAGCCAGTGACCATATAATCATGATATGTATTTGTTTAACACGGTACAGACGCAAGGGCTCATATATACGCGCAAGCACTCACCGCTATAAGCGCACACACGCGAACCCTACCCCTATGAGCACCTTCGAGAGAGTGGGCCAGCATATATGATCTTGAGATTTTACGAAGTCACCATAGGTGCCTCGTAGTCGAGTGGAACGTCTCCTCCCACTGAACGTACGACGCCGAAAAAATACTGAAATTAACACAAGATAAATGCGAGCACCGGGACTTTAACCTTGGTGGGCTCGAGAAACCACTGTCCTCTAACCATCCAACCACATGTTGGTTAGCACAACAAAATGTATGTGGTGACCGTGATGAGCTTATTCTGAAGTCCAGTGACCATATCGTGCTTTCGCTTCGAATACAATGACCGTAAGTGTCGTCAACAAAATACGGAGCACGCATCAAATGCAAACTCCGTCAGTGTCATCAACAAAATATGGAGACGTATCGTGCTAGATACCGTTGTACTATTGTATATGCTTGTTTTCTTAGTGGCCGATTGCATGTGTGGTGTGGTGTGCACATCATTTCTAGTTGTGGTGGGTCAACATGAAGACTCATGGGTCGGTTCCATCCCGCGCCACATATAGGTTGGACCGAGACGTGTTATACGAAGACCCATGTGGAGGACTCGGCGTACAACACGAAGCTACCAGAGTCGCGGAGGACTCTATCCCCACTGGTGATAAGCCGACTATATATGATTTGTAACCCTAGGCCCTTAGTATGTTATACAAGCTTGGGGCAAGTTCGTCGATAGTATACACACACGCACAATGCCTGGTATTCACATGTACTTTGTACACACCCCTATCACTAATATACAGTACCAGGAGTAGGCTCTTTCTTCAACTGCAATTGAATTCTAGCATGTGCATGTGTTTATTTCATATTATCGATCCATAGAGTGAGAGCGGTTTGAAATACAGGCAATGGATGCTTTTGCAATTCATATATAAACATTAATTAGTGCACTCCATGTTGTTAGTGTGAAGCACTTTATACATTTGTCACTTGCATGGATACATTCAAATTGCTAGCTACGAAATAGAATACCTGTCGAATTCAACATAAAGGGGGTTTCGAAGATTCGAATTCATAGGAAGTGCATTCATCTATTTGAACCCGAGGTAATGGCATTTGTAAATCAGATGTAAAAGGGGGCATCAATCTTTGTTGTGAGTTTGAACATGCTATATATATTCATACGCATATCTAACTTTTTTTGCAACCAAGGAGATTATATCTGGAACCATGCATGAACTGAGGTAAGTTGCATATTTTTTAATATATACTCGTGCACAATGTATATTCAAATGTACCCCCTCCATTCCAAAATAATCGTAGCTTTAGGATTTTCAAGAGTAAAGATTTGTGAAGTTTGACAAATCCTGAAAGTTCAATTCAAGAGAACCGAAAACGTTAAACGCTTCTGCTCCCAAATATTGAGGGCTCCTTTGATTCAAAGGAATTGCATAGGATTTTTGGAGGATTTAAACCCTTAGGATTTTTTCCTATGATGCTCGTTTGATTCGTAGGATTGGCATCCTTAGGAATTTTTCCATATGATTCATTTGTACTACATTTTGGAGGAAAATTTCCATCCACTCAAACCTCTTTGTAGAATTCCTTTGTTGTTCCTATGCTATCAAACATTCTTTCAAATCCTGTAGGATACTATGAACATGTCACTCTATTCCTGCATTTTTCCTATTCCTTCATTTTGACAATCCTGTGAAACAAAGAGGCCCTGAACGAAGCGCCAAATAGGCCTCTGGTCACCCGAAACCGCGCGAGACTAATGTTTTGGTGGTAGGAAATTACTGTCCTAACTCTGGCCCGTGTAGCCTATCGGCCCGATGTCCAAAGGTCTAAACCGGGGTAGGTTTGTAACTTCACCAAGACGCCAGAGAAGCATTCATACGCCATGGGCGCCTACCCATGCGCTCAGGCGAAATCTATCCCGCCCACATTTGGGACACCTGACATGACTGTCCTACCCCCAACCTGCAATATGTCCAAAATTTTAGATGGGGGGAAAGTTTGTAACTTTCCCCAAATTTCAAACAAGCGTGTCTCAAACCGAAACATTGTTCCCCCTTAGTTCCCCGCCTCCCTCTGTTTCCCCATTCATACTCCGTGGACGCAAAAACGCCCTCTCCACCAGCCGCGAAACCCCAGCCTCCTCCGTCCTCCACCACATAGCGGCCAATCCACCGCCGCCCTCCTCCATCACGCCGGAGCCGGTACCCCGACGTCGTCGTCCAACGCAACCGCAACCGCAACACCCTCAAGGACTTAGCAGCTGAAGCCGAGGCAGAGCTGCCTCCGCGACACCGACGCCGACGTGTGCCGTAGCAGAACCACTCCGACCACGTCATCCTGCGCCTCACTGCTGCGGCTCCATTGTCACAACCGTCCACCGCACCGGAGCTGTTCCCGCTACGCCATCGTTCGCCGCCTTGGATCTGCTTCCCCGCCGCCGACAGACGGCCACCGCACCACACTCAACAACTTGGCCATGGGTTCATCCAAGGCTGCACCGTCCTCCACAACTTCCGGTTTCGGGCGAACAACAACAAGATCGTCGGAAAAACAGAAGGAGGACACAACACTGCCAGTAGAAAGAGGTACTCCTCTTCCCTTATTCGTGCAAATCTTATGTCTCCGCTCACACCGTATTCATCCCACGAAAGAAACTAGTTGAGCGCTTCTTACTGCATCTTCTTCGTGATACTAAATGCACAAGGTTTCCTCCCTTTTACTATTTCATCTTTGCTAGAGGTCAGTAGCCCGCCTGGATTTCAATTCAGGGTCAGTCGAACCACAATTAAAAGAAGCAGCACCCACTTAGGCGCGCGGAGCACCTAGTCCGCATGTTCCCAGGGGAAGCGGCGCATCGGTGTCTATCATAGGGGTGTGGGGCGTAGGAGCTGCTTGCGCCCGATCTGGAGGTCGGCGGGGCTTGAATGGATGGCCGGGGGGCGGTGCCAAGCATGGCGGTGCAGTGAGGTCGAGGGGAGGGCGCAGGCAGGGGAGGAATACTGGGCCGGTGGGCGTTGGCGTTTCGAGGAAGATCGTCAACACTGACTCGCTGGAGGTAGGTGAAGGTGATCTGCCCGTTCTTTGTACATCGGATGGTGCAGAAAAAATGGACTGACCTATTTGCTTTCAGTCGACTGTTATTTTCATAGAATCCTATAGTAATTTAGTGTGCCATGCATGTTGTAGAGCTATCATATGTCTCCCGTCATTTATTTCTCACCGACCTGCTATCTGCTACCTTTACACTGTACTAATTGTGCACACACTTCACCCACACTCACACTATTGTTTTTTTATGCATGGGTATTTTAGACTCTGATGCAGTGTTGATGAATGCAGAAAAGAAAAGACAGAAGTCGCTCCAGTGTAATTCGAAGATAAGCACTAAGCGTTCCAGCGCTCTAACGGGTGCAGTGTCAGCAGTTGGAGACAGTAAACTTAGCTCTGCAGTTGATAATCTCAATTGCCACACACAACCATCCCAGGTGCTTGCTTTAACTTCGCGCTGTCAAATGTGGTTGCATGTTGCATATGGTGTCTAGCTTGTATTGCTTCCAAATTTTTTTAGATCTATTGCTTCCAATTTGGTTAAATTGCATCTGCTTACTTTACACATTATACCTTTGATAATGACATGCCTTCCTGTTTTTGATACATACTACATATGTCTATTAACCATGTTCGTACATCAAACTAATGCTCTTTTGTATCCCTCGTCAATCACTTATGATGAGACAGTCACCCGGGTGGGTTTCTGTGAGACGCCATACTCGTATAAAGAGTGCAGTGTCATCCTCCCCACATGATTCTCAAGAAACAGCAAGGCTAAATGAAGATAGTCAACGTAGCTCTCTAGTTGATCACCGCAATTCTCCCACACCACCATCGCAGGTGCTTGCTCTTACTTGGCAGTGTGATATGTAGTGTTCGTCTTACATGAAAGTAGTGTTCATCAGTATCATGCATCAATGAGTACTGAAGAGCAAATTTTATTCCTTTTTCTTGTGGGTTTGACTTGACAAGGCAAAATCAAGAAAGAGGAAGGAAAAGAGTAAGGAAGGCGATGATGGTGGTCCTCTGCAACAACGTAAACGGAGCATCTGTATTGATTCTCCTTGTACTGATAGTGCATTACAAGGTCCAAGTCTCCGTTCCCCTACTCCACCATCCAAGGTGCTTGCTCTAACTTGGCAGTGTGATATCTGGTTGCATGTTGCATATGGTGTCTAGCTCATATTGCTCCTAATTAGTGTAAATTGCATCTGCTTAGCTTACACATGATACATGTGAATATGACACGCTTTCCTATTTTTGGTACACACTATATCTTATGATAAGGCACTTTTCTTGTGTATCCCTCATCAATGCTCCTAATTTGTTAAATTGCATCTCCTTATCTTACACATTATACATGTGAATATGACACGCCTTCCTGTTTTTGGTACATACTACATCTGCCTATCACACCATGTTCTTACATCAAACTATTGTTCTTGTGTATCCTGCGTCTATCGCTTATGATGAGACAGTCACGCGCGTTGGTTAATATGAGACGCAATACTCTTATAAAGAATGCAATTTCATCCTCTCCACATGATTCTCAAGAAACAACAAGCCTAAATGAAGATATTGAACGTAGCTCTATACCTGAAGACCGCACTTCCCCTACACCACCATCACAGGTGCTTGCTCTAACTTCGCAGTGTGATATGTGGCTGCATGTTGCATACGGTCTCTAGCTTGTAATGCTTCTAATTAGGGTAAACTGCATCTGCTTAGTTTACACACTATACCTGTGAATATGACATGCCTTCCTATTTTTGGTACACACTACATCTATGTGTTAACCTTGTTCTTACATGAAACTACCTCTCTTCTGTATCATGCATCAATCACTTATGATGAGTCACCTTTATTCGTTGCATATTGCATATTATTTCTAGCCTGTTGCCATGTATTGCTTCTAATTTGGTCAAATGCATTTGTTAGGGCACCCTTTTAATTTGGCAGAGTGATATTGGTTTCATCTTTCATATGTTTCTAGCTTGCATCGATTCTAACAAGTTCAAGCACATTGTGCTTAGTTTACACTTTATACATCATACATGTCAATATGTCACGCCGTCCTGTTTTTCATATATATTCCATCCTCCTGTCATGCGGCTGCCTTACATGAAAGTAGTGTTCATTAGTATCATGCATCAATGAGTTCTGAAGAGCAAATTTTATTCTTTTTTCTTGTGGGTTTGACTTGACAAGGCAAAATCAAGAAAGAGGAAGGAAAAGAGTAAGTAAGGCGATGATTGTGGTCCTCTGCAGCAACGTAAACGGAGCATCTGTACCGATTCTCCTTGTACTGATAGTGCATTACAAGGTCCAAGTCTCCGCTCCCCTACTCCACCATCCAAGGTGCTTGCTCTAACTTGGCAGTGTGATATCTGGTTGCATGTTGCATATGGTGTCTAGCTCGTATTGCTCCTAATTAGTGTAAACTACATCTGCTTAGCTTACACATGATACATGTGAATATGACGCGCTTTCCTGTTTGTGGAACATACTATATCTGTCTATCACACCATGTTCTTACATGAAGCTACTCTTCTTGTGTATCCTGCATCAGTCACTCATGATGGGACGCCTTTCAGTTGGCAGTGTGATATTGGTTTGCATCTTGAATATGATTTCTAGCATGTATTGCTTCTAGTTTGATGAACGCCACCTATGACGAGACATTTTTAACTTGGCAGAGTGATATTGACTGCACCTTCCATATGGTGTCTTGAAGTGTTTCTAATTTGTTGAAGTGCCTTCTGCTTAGTTACCACATCATAGGTGTGAATATGTCAAGCCGTCCATTTTTTCATATATATTCCATCCTTGTATCATGACTTTGCCTTTCATCAGAGTAGTGTTCGTCAGTATCATGCATGAATGAGTTCTGAAGAGCGAATGATATTCCTTTTTCTTGTCGGTATGACCTCACAATGCAAAATCAATAAAGCTGAAGGAGATTGGCAAGGCATTGGATGATGGTGGTCCTTCCGAGCAACTGAAACGGAGGTTCTCTACATATTCTACTCCGCCATCCTCCCAACAAGATTCACAAGACAACGCAAGGCTAGACAGTCAACGTAGCTGTGTAGATGATGAGCACATCTCCCCTACTCCACCATCACAGGTGCTTGCTCTAACTTGGCACTATTATATGTGGTTGCATGTTGCGTATGATGTCTAGCTTGTATTGCTTCTAACTTTTTTGAATTGCATCTGCTTACTTTACACATAATGCCTGTGAATATGACATGTGTTCCTGTTTCTACATCAGACTACTATTCTTGCATATCCCGCATCAGTCACTTATGATAAGGCACCTTTAAGTCGCCACTTTGATATTGGTTGTGTCTTGCATATGATTTCTAGCATGTACTGCTTCTAATTTGTTGAAACGCCATACAGTTTGAACTTGGCAGAGTGATATTGGTTGCATCTTTCATATGGTGTCTAGCTTGCAGTGCTTCTAATTTGTTGAAATGCCTTATGCTTAGTTACCACATCATAGGTGTGAATATGTCACACCATCCTGTTTTTCATACATATTCCATCCTCGCATCATGTGTTTGCCTTTCAAATGAGTAGTGTTCGTCAGTATCATGCATGAATGAGTTCTGAAGAGCAAAATCATTACAGCTGAAGGAAATTAGGCTGGCAGTGGATGATGGTGGTCCTTCGGAGCAACTCAAACAGGGGGTCTCTACAGATTCTACTCCGCCATCCTCCCAACAAGATTCGCAAGACAACACAAGGCTGGACAGTCAACGTAGCTGTGTAGATGATGAGCACATCTCCCCTACTCCACCATCACAGGTGCTTGCTCTAACTTGACACTATTATATGTGGTTGCATGTTGCGTATGATGTCTAGCTTGTATTGCTTCTAACTTGAATTGCATCTGCTTACTTTACACATAATGCCTGTGAATATGACACGTGTTCCTGTTTCTAGAACATACGTGTACATGATGAGCACATCTCCCCTACTCCACCATCACAGGTGCTTGCTCTTACTTGGAACTGTTATATGTGGTTGCGTTTTCCGTATGATGTCTAGTTTGTATTGCTTCTGATTATGTTGAATTGCATCTGCGTAGCTTACAACTTATACCTGCAACGATCACTTACCCATAAGACACATTTAACTTGGGACTGTGATGTAGGTTGCATCTTGCATTGTCTTCTAGCTTGTACTGCTTCTAATTTCTTGAAATGGCTCTTACGACGAGACACTTTTTACCTGATAGAGTGATATTGGTTGCATGTTCATATGGTGCCTAGCTTTCATTTCTTCTAATTTTTTTGAAATGCCTTCCGCTTACTATTTTTTCATACATATTCCATCCTCCTATCATACGTGTGAATATGAAACGCTGTCTTTTTTGTATATATTCCATCCTCCTATCCTGCGCTTGCCTTACATCAAAGTAGTGTTCGTCTGTATCATGCATCAACCAGTTATGCAGAGCTAATTTTATTCATCTTCTTGTGGTTTTGACTTCATAAGGCAATATCAGAAAATAGGAAGGAAAAGAGTAAGTTAGGGGATGTTGGTGGTCCTCCCCACCGACGCAAACAGAGACTCTCTAGATTTTCCACTACTACTGCTAATGAAGTTGAAGTCCCAAGTCTACATGATGAGTTCATCTCCCGTACTCCACCATCGCAGGTGCTTGCTCTAAGTTGACAGTGTGATAATTGGTTTCATGTTGCATATGTTGTCTAGCCTGTATTTCTTTTATTTTGATTAAATTGCACCTGCTGAGTTTATACGTTATACATGTGCATATGACATGGCTTTCTGTGTCTAGAATACACTGCATCTATCTATCATACCATGTTCTTACATCAAAGTACTGTTGTTGTGTATGCTGCATCAGTCACTCATGATTGGACGCTTCTAACATGGCAGTTTGATAGTGGTTGCATCTTGCATTGATTGCTACGCTGTACTGCTTCTAATTTTTCGAATTGCCACTTATGACAAGACACTTTTAACTTGGCAGAGTAATATTGGTTGCATCTTTCATATGGTGTCTAGCTTGCACTACTTCTATTTTCTTGAAAATCCTTCTGCTTAGTTTGCACATCGTAGCTGTGAATATGTCTTGCCATCCTGTTTTTCTTACATATTCCATCCTCATACGGTTGTCTTACATCAAAGTATTGCTTGTCTGTATCATGCATCAATGAGTTCTGAAGAGTGATTTTATTCCTTTGTGTTCTGGGTACAGCTTGACATGGCAAAGTCAAAAAAGAGCAAGGAAAATAATATAGTAGGGAGTGCTGTTACTCGTCGGGTGAAACGGAAAAGGTTCTGCCGTCGAGATTCTGCTGGTATTTATAGTGCAGTAGAAGGTCCAAGTCCACCAGCTAAATCTACAAACACAGTATCACCTGCTCCACCAGCTGCAGCATCCGCTTCAACTGTACCAGCATCTCAACCAGTTACTCGTTCGTTTGCTCCGGAACTAGCCAGTTCCCAAGCTGCCTTCACACCTAACACTACTTCCGAAGCACTGCTGACACAACAGGACTTGGCAAGATCAGATGAACCTCATGAGCATCAACACCAAGACGGTACCTGACCGAGTCAAGTTGCAGTTGCATGCTCCTTTATATGTACTCTCACAGTTTGATGTACACTAACACTTTCCATATTCGTTGTTGAACTAGCACCACGGCGCAAGCGGAAACAGACATCAGGGATAATGCTTGACAGATTAACAAAATCTAAAGGAGGAAGAATGGAGATCCATTTTGAGGCAGGTTTAAAAAGGCCACGTGATGCTACAGAGTCAGCCAAGTTAGTATTAGAGGCAGCCGTTGCCGTTAGGTGTCATGCACGTATCCTCCCAATGTGGATCCAGTACAGGAATGAGAAAGACAATACCCAGTTTAACACCTTCCTTGACCATTTATCCGTTAGTAATGTTATTCATCGCAATTAGTAATATTGTCTTGCTCTGTCCCATACTTTCTAGCTTCCTCCTAATAAGACTTACATTCTTTTTTCAACAGATGAGGTTCAAGTTGGATCCGAAAGATGATGCAACTAGACAAGCATGCACTCATGTTTTTTCAGTCTGCTCTGCGACACTATCGGTACCACCTTAGAAAATCTCACTTTGAAGGCAAGGCTAACAATGAAATTGCCCAAACATCTCCAGTGGTATATATTACAAATGAAGACTGGACAGCCCTCGTTAAACACTAGTCTAATCCAAAGTATCAGGTAGGCTATATGTATTTGATCAGGCCACATATTGAACTTGTATTTATGTATGTGCCTTACAAGTGTATTTTTTCTAGCTAACTGTTTGAAGAACAAAACCAACCGTTCTAAAGTGAAATTCCAACAGACCACAGGATCTCGTAGCTATATTGCACACTGCGAGGCTCTTGTAAATAGCTGCTACTTCCTTCTTTTTTTTGTGCCATATTATCGTATCTATATTGACTTGTTCCAAATACAGAGGAAATCCCGTGCGGACCAAAAAGAACCTGAACCGAATGCAGTGCAAATCTTCAAGGATTGCCACACCAGCAAGATGAAGGGCATGAGCACACCAGTTCCAGCCGCTGTTGTAAGTCCTTACTCCTCCTGCCTTGAACTGATTGGTACTGTGATGTGTTCATTTAACTACTTGGTTTGCAGCCAATGTCAGTTACTCTGTTCACTTTTATTCACAGTTGTCTTAACGTATCATTTCACCTTACATGGTTTAAAAGAGATGAAGGATATTCTTTTGGTCTTGATCTGTAATCTAGTTGTTATGTTCACGTGCTCACACAATGATAAAATAGCATGTTTGTTTTATATTTGTTTGCCCATGATATGAATGATGTCAAACTATGTCCATCCTACTTTAAACCATGTCTCTTTATCCTTAGATGTCAACGAATGTGAGGAAATAGACAATACGGTAGGCATGCTACATGGACATATGTTCCGAAAGTGACTTTATTATGTAGTTGGCACTACAATACATGCTAATGTATTACAGTAGTTCACCAAAATAAGTTATGTATAAACGTTTAACCTACTTTGTTTGTTTTTATCTCATTAGTAACTTATCTGGTACACTAATCTACAAGTTCAAACTTTCAGGAAGCTATGGAACAAATGATTGAACAGCCACAACCACCTGAAGGTGACGAGGCTACTACAGGCACAATGTCACCTCTTGTTGCAGTGCGTCAGTATCTCTCCACTAACAGTGCAAAAAGCACCTTCCTACGTAATTCTGGGTTGGTTGTCAAGGTAACCTCGTCCAAATCGCCTACTGAACAAAATCTTCCTGCTAGACAGAGTGATATATCTGTGCTCCAGACACAAGTCCAATCCCTAGTGGACGTTGTTTCGGAAACAAGAATAGTGGTTGAGAAACCTCGTCAAGATATGAATGGTTTTGAAACCAGACTATCAGACATCTGCTTCGTTGTTCAAGAGCAATGGCGGAAAAAAGGTGGAGATCGTGCTGCTCCATCAAATTCTACAGCTTGAAACATTAGCACTCAGGTCAAATGATCTGTGCTTCTATACATCTGATGGTGCTTTTATCTGGAAGGACTGTAAACTTTATGCCAACAGGCCTTTTGTTGTATGGTTGGAATTTATTTTGTTGTGATACAACATTTATGATGCTGCCTCAGGCTGCAGTAATTACGACGCTATTTTTGTATAGTGTAGGTTTATCTTAGTAATGTATTCGGCCTAAAGCTTCATAGGAGCCCAACATGCCAACATTCGTCGGGCCCATTCCAATTGGGCTAAAAACGGTTATGGGCCGAAATTGGCATGTAGCCCACTAAAAATATCTGGGCCTAAATCAGCATAAGATTTCATATTTTTCTGGTAGGCCTGTGCCCATAGTGGGCCTTTAACAGGCCTAAACATAATTTGGGCCCTCAGTAAAAATAGGCCGTTTACAGGTGTAAATATCTCGAGCCCATAAAATACATGGGCCTTTAATAGACCAAAAGTGAGATTGGGCCCTGATTGTGCCAAATAACCCACTAGACTTTAACAGGCCAAAATTCGGACGGGCCGTAAATGCGCCAACCTAATACACGGGCCTTTAACAGGCCGGAACTTCGGTCGGGCTAGATTATCATCATTTTTATATGGGCCGTTAATGGGCCCGATATGACGTTGGGCCACATATGGCCCATGGTTTACGTCCGGCATTAACATGCCGAAAATGACAACAGGTCGAAAGTGGCCCAAAGCTATAGTGGGCCTCTAACAGGCCGAATGTCAGACATGGCCGAATATGACCCAAATCCTTCACGGTCGTTTATGGGCCGAAAGTTTTGATGGCCTGTAAATGGGCCCAAATGAAGCCGGACCTTTAACAGGCCGGAAATACACTGGGTCGTAATTCGGGCCAATTACTTAGCGGACTGTTAACGTGCCAGAAGTGACCATGGGCCGCGTTAATGACAAGTTTAGGACAGGCCGTTGACGGGCCGATTTGACAGAGAATTTTGGGCCTTTAGCTGGGCCGGCCCATTATGTTCGGCAGAATCTAGTGGGCCTTTAGCTGGGCCGGCCCATTGTGGTCCGCAAAATCTTGTGGGCCTTTAGCTGGGCCGACCCATTTTGGTCTGCAAAATCATGTGGGCCTTTAGCTGGGCCGGCCCATTATGGTCCGCTAAATTTTGTGGGCCTTTAGCTGGGTCGGCTCATTATGGTCCGCTAAATCTTATGGGCCTTCAGTTGGGCCGGCCCATTTACTCTTTGTGGGCCACTTTTGGGCTGGTCCACGTGTCAACATGTCATAGGCCCATCTCGACCGTTGGAGGAGTGACACCTGTGCCAACGCGGAGCTAACGCGTGGATCCGTCAGCCAATGAGAATTTTACACGTGGAAAATCGGCATTGGTCGTGGCTGTTAACGGGTTATCGGATCCAAAATCCGACCCGATAGCTTAACGGCGTTCCGTTACGGTGGATGCCACGTGTCGGTCACCCTTGACGAAAGCACTTCTGTGACGCGTGATTTATCGTCATGGAAGTGGACACTTCCGTGATGATAATTTTGGCAATGTCATGGAACACTTCTATGACCGCACAGGTATGACTATCTTGATTATGTCATAAATTTGTCATGGATGTACATGCATGACAGAAAACGCGACCTACTGTGACAAACACGTATCATCACGGAAGTGTATTATTTTTGTAGTGATTAGGGCCTCCTTTTAATAGAATACCGGACCAAAGCATTAACACATAGTGAATACATGAACTCCTCAAACTACGGTCATCACCGGGAGTGGTCCCGATTATTGTCACTTCGGGGTTGCCGAATTATAACACATAGTAGGTGACTATAGACTTGCAAGATAGGATCAAGAACTCTCATATATTGATGAAAACATAATAGGTTCAGATCTGAAATCATGGCACTCGGGCCCTAGTGACAAGCATTAAGCATAACAAAGTCATAGCAACATCAATGTAACGCCCCGAGACCATTGCGCGAGGTGTCTTCCAGTTATTCGTCGATGTTGCCATGTCTTTTGCTTGCGTGTTGCATTTCATCATGTAACCATGTGCATTGCATCATCTTGTTTTCAAAACTTGCATCCATCCGGGTTCCCCCAGTCCCTTCTGTTGTCCGTCCTGAGCCCAGACACACTTGCACGCGCCCGCGACACGTCCGTAATACCATTTTATAAGTGGCTGAAAAATGTTCTCGGAATGGGTTGAAAGTTGGAATGCGGTGTTGTTTTGTTGTAGGTAGGCCATAATACCACATCAAGCTTATCTTTTCGTTGTTGATAATCCAATAACTCCGTTCGACTATATGTTGTAAGCGTGCTCACTGATTGTTTCCCTCCGTTCATTCCATGCCATTCTTTCTTCTTTCGAAGGCATTGTGATGTTGCTCTCTTTGACCCATCATCTTGTTTTGTCAAGATCATGTTTCTTTATTTTGCTTATCCATTTAACCGGAGTGTTGTGCCCTCTACTCAAGTTCTTTTCTACTTATCTAGTCTTGCATCTCTTTTCAACCGGAGTGTTATACGAATTTGTTCTCCCTTGTTCCTCGTTCCTAACGGAGTGTTTTACAACTTCGATCACCTCCGTGGTATTATTCCTTTCAAGTTGTTCCACTTTTCAAGGTTCTTTGGTTTCACTCGTTTGTCAAAGTAGCAACTTAGTTTTACCGCTTATCTTCCTCTTCTGTTTTCCCTCCGGTGCCATCCTAGACCTCAGGACGAGATCCTCTCGTAGTGGTGGAGTATTGTAACGCCCCGAGACCGTTGCGCCAGGTGTCTTCCAGTTATTCGTTGACGTTACCATGTCTTTTGCTTGCGTGTTGCAATTCAGCATGTCATCATGTGCATGGCATCATCATGTTTTCAAAACTTGCATCCATCTGGGTTCCCCCAGTCCCTTCTGTTGTCCGTCCTGAGCCCAGACACACTTGCACGCGCCCGCGACACGTCCGTAATACCATTTTATAAGTGGCCGAAAAATGTTCTCAGAATGGGTTGAAAGTTGTCATGCGGTGTTGTTTTGTTGTAGGTAGGCCGCCTGCCAAGTTTCATCGCATTCGGAGTCCATTTGGCGCCCCAACGGATAACTATAGCGGCAGTATAGCCGGTCTAACGTCGGACGTTTTCGGTCTCCGGAAATCATGCCGGGCTGCATCTCTCCCCTCTTCTCTCATACCAACCCACTCTCCACAATCCACCTAGGCCCAGCCAACCCCTCCTTGCACAGTGCATCGGCCCCTCGCGCGCGTCCGAAAGTTGTCCCGGACCCGACCCGGGCAGTCGTCACCGTTGGATCCGGATCATCCCCAAACATCTACAAAACGTCTCCGTTTTCTTAATTGGGCTCCCTAACCTATTTATCCAGGACCGTACGATTTTGATCGGAGGGACGAGATAGCCCCTAACCTAACCAACTTGCTATATATAGATCAACCACTAGCCTATTTCGCCAAACCCTAATTTCTAGGACTTGTATCCCTGTCGCCGCCACACTCATCTCCCACCTCGGGATCCTCCCCAATCCAAATCCTCCTTGTTTTCCTCTCCTGCCAGATCCAACCAGCGGCCCCGACCAGCTCCACCTTGCTTTCAGCGCCGCCCAACCAGATCGCAACCTCCTTCTCCTCTTGGTGAGCCACCACGCCCGCAGCCTCGCTGCCTCGACCCTCATGTCCCGACCGCGCAGGCCTCCTTGTTCCTTTCCCGAGCAGGAGCTCGCCGAGGCTCCCGCAGCCACCTCCATCCCGCGCAGGAGCTCGCTCCCAAGCTCAGCTGCGTTCACGCCCATCCTCGTGACCAGCTGCATCACCAGCGTCCACCTCCAGCAGGTTCGCCATGGGCGCCCGATGGAGCACTGCCGCCATGGCCTTTGGTTTGATGCTCCACCCGACAGCGCCTCGACGAGATCCTCGCCTGCCCCGCGCCATGGACCCGCGCCCAGCCTTCCTTCCCCACGCCATTCCTCGCGCGCCGGACCTCCCCAACCTCGCTGGAGCCACGCGGGTCCCCGACCCTTCCTCTCCTTTCTTCGGTCCTCCTCTGTTGTTCTCTTGCTCACGTTTCTCTCGACTGCTCTCTCTGTCTTCGCTGCAGCTAGCCGCCATGACCATCGATGGGAGATGCCTCCTCTTCCTTGCTCGCGCCCGATCTGCTCCAAGCCGCATCCATGCCAAGGCCGCGCCGCCACGGCTCTGCTTCTTGTCGAGCAGAGGACGCCCGCTCGTCCCTGCTTCGTTGACCGCGTCCAGCTGCTTCGACAGCGCCCCCCCCCCCCGAGCCGGCCTTCTCCAAGGCCCAGTGTGAGAATCTCCCCTGTGCCCTGGGCCAGACCTCTGTTTCGGCCCATATATTTTTTTCCTGTGCGCAGCGAATTTGTCCAATTATCCAGTGAGCTGCAGTTTTACAGAAAGGTCCCTCATGTTCTTGCATATAATAACTCTCCAACCGTGCA
The DNA here is from genome assembly GCF_003073215.2 of Triticum urartu. Taxonomy (NCBI): domain Eukaryota; kingdom Viridiplantae; phylum Streptophyta; class Magnoliopsida; order Poales; family Poaceae; genus Triticum; species Triticum urartu. The sequence continues at coordinate 634,274,520 of NC_053023.1, forward strand.
TCTTTTGTAAAAACTTTATATATGAAAAGTGCTTAGGATAATGTGTAGATTAATAATATGCCAGTTTCATGCATGTTTAAAATGTTTAAATAGATGTTTGCTTTAATTTGCCTATGGCCATGTTTAAATGATTTATTTCATAACTTAATAACCGTAGCTCCAAATCTAATAAACTTTATATGTAAATGGGGTGGAAAAATGCCTAGTTTAACATGGTGGCATCACTTTGCATGTTTAATAACTCTAAAATATGGTTTAGGGCAGAACAGTACCAAATCCATAAATATGCACACGAGGATTTTCCGGACTTGTTGCTTATTGTTTCTGCCTCATTTAAACTTGCCTAGATAGGTAGTTTTACTTTGCTTCACCTCTTGCCATGCTAATCAACATTTAATATTGTTGAGTACCTAAATGAGATCGAACTAAATAACTTGAATGTGGTGTTCCGTCAATATGCAACTCGTTGCATATTGAGCTCCACTTAACTTGTAGTGTTGTTTGTGCACTTTGCCATGCCATGCATATTTAAACCGGACATGCATCATACTTGTTTGCGCATCATGCCATGTTTATGTGATGGTTGTTTACTATGTTGTTTCCTTCTTTCCGGGTTGGAACGTGATTATTGTTGGGATATCACAATATCTCTTATTTAATTAACGCACCTATATACTTGGTAAATGGTGGAAGGCTCGGCCTTATGCCTGGTGTTCTGTTCCACTCTAGCCGCCCTAGTTTCTGTCATACCGGTGTTATGTTCCTTGATTTTGCGTTCCTTACGCGGTTGGGTTATAATGGGAACCCCTTGACAGTTCGCCTTGAATAAAACTCCTCCAGCAAGGCCCAACCTTGGTTTTACCATTTGCACTAACAACCTATCACTTTCCCTTGGGTTCTGCAGACTCAAGGGTCATCTTTTTTTTAACCCCCCCCCCCCGGGCCAGTGCTTCTCTAAGTGTTGGTCCGAAACAGAGCCACTTGCTGCGCCACCTCGGGGAAACTTGAGGGCTGGTTTTAGCTGTATGTAGTGTCCATCCAGTGTTGCCCTGAGAACGAGATATGTGCAGCTCCTATCAGGATGTCGGCGCATCGGGCGGTCTTACTGGTCTTGTTTTACCATTGTCGAAATGTCTTGTAATCGGGATTTCGAGTCTGATCGGGTCTTCCTAGGAGGAGGAATATCCTTCGTTGACCGTGAGAGCTTGTGATGGGCTAAGTTGGGACACCCCTGCAGGGATTTGAACTTTCGAAAGCCGTGCCCGCGGTTATGGGCAGATGGGAATTTGTTAATGTCCGGTTGTAGAAAACCTGAAACTTAACTTAATTAAAATGCATCAACAGCGTGTGTAGCCGTGATGGTCTCTTCTCGGCGGGGTCCGGGAAGTGAACACGGTGTTGGAGTTATGCTTGAACATAAGTAGTCTCAGGATCACTTCTTGATCACTTCTAGATCACGACCGTGCTTTGCCTTCTCTTCTCTCTCTCATTTGCGTAAGTTAGCCACCATATATGCTAGTGCTTGCTGCAGCTCCACCTCACATACCTTTTTCCTACCCATAAGCTTAAATAGTCTTGATCGCGAGGGTGTGAGATTGCTGAGTCCCCGTGACTCACAGATTACTTCAAAAAACCAGTTGCAGGTGTCATTGATACCCGTGCAGGTGACGCAACCGAGCTCAAGGAGGAGCTAGAGGAAGATCGGGTTCGTTATGTTGTTCCGTTTCCAGTTGATCAGTAGTGGAGTCCAGTCGGGGCGATCGGGGATCCTTTGCATTAGGGGTAGTCTTCTTTTATTTTGGTTCTGTAGTCGGACCTTGATTGTATCTGGATGATGTAATGATATATTTATGTATTATGTGAAGTGGCGATTGTAAGCCAACTCTTTATCCCTCTCTTATTCAGTACATGGGATGTGACATGCCTACTATGCGGTTATGCCTCTAAGTCGTGCTCCGACACGTGGGAGATATAGCCGCATCTTGGGTGTTACAATCAATCTCACAACATAGTGGATACTAGGGATCAAACCCTAACAAAACTAACTCGATTACATGATAAATCTCATCCAACCCATCACCGTCCAGCAATCCTACGATGGAATTACTCACGCACGGCGGTGAGCATCATGAAATTGGTGATGGAGGATGGTTGATGATGACGATGGCGACGGATTCCCCTCTCCGGAGCCCCGAACGGACTCCAGATCAGCCCTCCCGAGAGAGTTTAGGGCTTGGCAGCGGCTCCGTATCGTAAAACGTGATGAATCCTTCTCTCTGATTTTTTTTCTCCCCGAACGTGAATATATGGAGTTGGAGTTGAGGTCGGTGGAGCTCCAGGGGGCCCACGAGGCAGGGGGCGCGCCCCCCACCCTCGTGGAAAGGGTGTGGGCCCCCTGGCCTTGATTCTTTCGCTAGTAATTTTTATAGTTTCCAAAAATAATCTCCGTGAAGTTTCAGGTCATTCCGAGAACTTTTGTTTCTGCACATAAATAACACCATGGCAATTCTGCTAAAAACAATGTCAGTCTGGGTTAGTTCCATTCAAATCATGCAAGTTAGAGTCCAAAATAAGGGCAAAACTGTTTGGAAAAGTAGATACATCGGAGACGTATCAACTCCCCCAAGCTTAAACCTTTGCTTGTCCTCAAGCAATTCAGTTGATAAACTAAAAGTGATAAAGAAAAACTTTTACAAACTCTGTTTGCTCTTGTTGTTGTAAATATGTAAAGCCGGCATTCAAGTTTTCAGCAAAGATTATGAACTAACCATATTCACAATAACATTTAGGTCTCATGTTTACTCATGTCAATGGCATAATCAACTAGCGAGCAATAATAATAAATCTCGGATGACAACACTTTCTCAAAACAATCATGATATGATATAACAAAGTGGTATCTCGCTAGCCCTTTCTGAGACTGCAAAACATAAATGCAGAGCACCTTTAAAGATCAGGGACTGACTAGACATTATAATTCATGGTAAAAGAGATCCAGTCAAGTCATACTCAATGTAAACTAATCAGTAATGAATGCAAATGACAGAGGTGCTCTCTCCAGCTAGTGCTTTTTAATAAGAGGAGGATGACTCAACATAAAAGTAAATAGATAGGCCCAGAGCTCGGTTTGTAGAGATTTGTAGAGGTGCCAGAGCTCGGTTTTGAAATAGAGATAAATAATATTTTGAGCGGTATACTTTCATTGTCAACATAACAACCAAGAGATGGCGATATCTTCCATACTACACACATTATAGGCAGTTCCCAAATAGAATGGTAAAGTTTATATTCCCCCTCAACCAACAAGCATCAATCCATGGCTTGCTCAAAACAACGAGTGCCTCCGACTAACAACAGTCCCGGGGAGTTTTGTTTGCAATTAATTTGATTTTATTTGCATAAAGCATGGGACTGGGCATCCCGGTGACCAGCCATTTTCTCGTGAGTGAGGAGCGGAGTCCACTCCTCTTGAGAATAACCCGCCTAGCATGGAAGATACAAACAACCCTAGTTGATACATGAGCTATTCGAGCATACAAAACAGAATGTTTATTTGAAGGTTTAGAGTTTGGCACATACAAATTTACTTGGAACGGCAGGTAGATACTGTGTATAGGTAGGTATGGTGGAGTCATATGGAATAACTTTGGGGTTTATGGAATTGGATGCACAAGCAGTATTCCCGGTTAGTACAGGTGAAGGCTAGAAAAAGACTGGGAAGCGACCATCTAGAGAGCGACAACAGTCGTGAACATGCATTAAAATCAATGAACATTGAGTGCAAGCATGATTAGGATATAATCCACCATGAACATAAATATCGTGAAGGCTATGTTGATTTTGTTTCAACTACATGTGTGAACATGTGCCAAGTCAATTCACTCGAATCATTCAAAAGAGGATACCACCCTATCATACCACATCACAACCATTTTAATAGCATGTTGGCATGCAAGGTAAACCATTATAAGCTCCTAGCTAATTAAGCATGGCATAAGAAACTATAATCTCTAATTGTCATCGCAAACATGTTTATTCATAATAGGCTAAATCAGGAACGATGAACTAATCATATTTACAAAAACAAAAGAGGTCGAGTTCATACCAGCTTTTCTCATCTCAATAAGTTCATCATACATCGTCATTCTTGGCTTTCACTTGCACGACCGAATAGTGTGATAATAATAATAGTGCACGTGCATTGGACTAAGCTGAAATCTGCAAGCATTCAATTCAAGAGAGAAGACAAGGTAATATGGGCTCTTTGTTAGATCATCAATAATGCATATGAGAGCCACTTTAACATTTTAATTATGGTCTTCTCCTCTCAACCCCCAAGGAACAGAAAAGAAATAAAACTATTTACACGGGCAAGCTCCCAACAAACAAAAGAAGAACGAGAAACTTTTTTGGGTTTTCTTTTTAATTATTACTACTACAACATGAAAAGTAAACTAACTAAAAGCTACAACTAATTTTTTTGGTTTTTCTTAAGGTTTATCAAACACACAAGAAGAAAGCATAAAAAGGAAATAAACTAGCATGGATATTACAATGAAGAAGTATGAGCACCGACAACTAGCAATGAGTGTGTGAACATGAATGTAATGTCAGTGAGAAATACGTACTCCCCCAAGCTTAGGCTTTTGGCCTAAGTTGGTCTATGGCCACGGCTGGCCTAGCGGATATCCAAAGTTATAGCTGGGGTCGTACTATGATGCAGCAACTATTGCCTCATAATCTGCCGCTTGGAGACGGGCCATCTCCGTCCTCCTCTTATACTCATCCGCCTCCTCCCTGGTTATAAAATATCTCCCTTTTGCCTGGGAGTCAAAGAAAGCAGTAGCAGGGAGAGCGACGTGATAGGTGCGTCGTCTGTCAAAGATTAGTCAGTACTGGAGGAACTGATCGTTCCTCTCAACAAACTGATGACGAACCATAGCCTCATAATCTAAATAAACAGGAGGCAACTCAATATCATACCTACGTATGGGTATATCAAGAAAATTAGCTAGACGGGTTGCATAAATTCCACCAAAGAAATCTCCATTAAATCTATTATTATGCAACCTACGTGCAACAATGCCTCCCAAATTATAATGTTTATCTCCTAAGACAACACTCCTAAGAACACTGAGGTCAGGGACACACATGTGGCATGCTTCATCCTTACCATTTATGCACCTACCTATGAAGAGAGCAAAATAATGTATAGCAGGAAAATGAATGCTCCCTATGGTACTTGTGTTATATCTCTAGATTCCCCCACAGTTATACTAGAAAGAAAATCTCTAAATTCAGATTTGCAAGGTTCACTAGGACTACCCATTGTGGAAGTTTGCAGGCAGTGCTAAAATCCTCTAAGTCCATAGTATAAGAATTTTCATAAAGATCAAATAGGACAGTCTGAGAATTACGTGATGATGAAAATTCAAACCTTCTCACAAAAGAATCAGTGAGATAGTGGTATTGGCGTCACTTATTGCTACCTCTTGAGCACAGCGTTGGATTTCCCCGAAGAGGAAAGGATGATGCAGCAAAGTAGCGTAAGTATTTCCCTCAGTTTTTGAGAACCAAGGTATCAATCCAGTAGGAGGCCACGCGCGAGTCCCTCGTACCTGCACAAAGCAAATAACTCCTTGCAACCAACGCGATAAGGGGTTGTCAATCCCTTCACGGCCACTTACGAGAGTGAGATCTAATAGATATGATAAGATAATAATTTTGGTATTTTTATGACAAAGATGCAAAGTAAAATAAAAGCAAAGTAAATAACTAAGTATTGGAAGATTAATATGATGAAGATGGACCCGGGGGCCATAGGTTTCACTAGTGGCTTCTCTCAAGAGCATAAGTATTTTACGGTGGGTGAACAAATTACTGTTGAGCAATTGACAGAATTGAGCATAGTTATGAGAATATCTAGGTATGATCATGTATATAGGCATCACGTCCAAGACAAGTAGACCGACTCCTGCCTACATCTACTACTATTACTCCACTCATCGACCGCTATCGAGCATGCATCTAGAGTATTAAGTTCATGAAAACAGAGTAACACCTTAAGCAAGATGACATGATGTAGAGGGATAAACTCATGCAATATGATGAAAACCCCATCCTGTTATCCTCGATGGCAACAATACAATACGTGCCTTGCTTCCCCTAATGTCACTGGGAAAGGATACCGCAAGATTGAACCCAAAGCTAAGCACTTCTCCCATTGCAAGAAAGATCAATCTAGTAGGCCAAACCAAACTGATAATTTGAAGAGGCTTGCAAAGATAACCAATCATACATAAAAGAATTCAGAGAAGATTCAAATATTGTACATAGATAGACTTGATCATAAACTCACAATTCATCGGTCTCAACAAACACACCACAAAAAGAAGATTACATCGAATAGATCTCCACAAGAGAGGGGGAGAACATTGTATTGAGATCCAAAAAGAGAGAAGAAGACATCTAGCTAATAACTATGGATCCATAAGTCTGAGGTGAACTACTCGCACTTCATCGGAGGGGCTATGGTGTTGATGTAGAAGCCCTACGTGATGGATACCCCCTCCGGCGGAGCTCCGGAACAGGCCCCAAGATGGGATCTCGTGGATACAAAAATTTGCGGCAGTGGAATTAGGGTTTTGGCTCCGTATCTGCTGGTTTGGGGGTACGTAGGTATAGATAGGAGGAAGGAGTACGTCGGTGGAGCAACAGGGGGCCCACGAGGGTGGAGGGCGCGCCTGGGGGTAGGCGCGCCCCCCTACATCGTGTCATCCTCCTTTGTTTCTTGACATAGGGTCCAAGTCTCCTGGATCATGTTCGGTGAGAAAATCACATTCCCGAAGGTTTCATTCCATTTGGACTCCGTTTGATATTCATTTTCTTCGAAACCCTAAAATAGGCAAAAAAATAGCAATTCTGGGTTGGGCCTCCGGTTAATAGGTTAGTCCCAAAAATAATATAAAAGTGGATAATAAAGCCCAATAATGTCCAAAACAGTAGATAATATAGCATGGAGCAATCAAAAATTATAGATACGTTGGAGACGTATCAAGCATCGCCAAGCTTAATTCCTGCTCGTCCTCGAGTAGGTAAATGATAAAAACAGAATTTTTGATGCGGAGTGTTACTTGGCATAATTTTAATGTAATTCTTCTTAATTGTGGTATGAATATTCAGATCTGAAAGATTCAAGATAAAAGTTCATATTGACATAAAGATAATAATACTTCAAGCATACTAACTAAGCAATTATGTCTTCTCAAAATAACATGGCCAAAGAAAGTTCATCCCTACAAAATCATATAGTTTAGTCATGCTCCATTTTCGTCACACAAGAATGCTCTCATCATGCACAACCCCGATGACAAGCCAAGCAATTGTTTCAAACTTTAGTAATCTCAAACCTATAAACTTTCATGTAATATATGAGCGCGAGCCATGGATATAGCACTATGGGTGGAATAGAATATAATGAGGGGGTTATGTGGATAAGACAAAAAAGAATAAAGTCTCACATCAACGAGGCTAATCAATGGGTTATGGAGATGCCCACCGATTGATGTTAATGCAAGGAGTAGGGGTTGCCATGCAACTGATGCACTAGAGCTATAAATGTATGAAAGCTCAACAAAAGAAACTAAGTGGGTGTGCATCCAACTTGCTTGCTCATGAAGACCTAGGGCACTTGAGGAGGCCCATTGTTGGAATATACAAGCCAAGTTCTATAATGAAAATTCCCACTAGTATATGGAAGTGACAAAACAAAAGACTCTCTATCATGAAGATTATGGGGCAACTTTGAAGCACACGTGTGGCAAAGGATAGTAGCATTGTCCCTTTTTTTTCTTTTTTTAGGACAATGCTCTATGAATGATGGTCATCACACTTCTATTTACTTACAACTCAAGAATTACAACTCGATACTTAGAACAAGATATGACTCTATATGAATGCCTCCTGCGGTGTACCGGGATATGCAATGAACCAAGAGTGACATGTATGAAAGAATTATGAATGGTGGCTTTGCCGCAAATACTATGTCAACTACATGATCATGCTAAGCAATATGACAATGATGAATGTGTCATGATAAACGAAATGGTGGAAAGTTGCATGGCAATATATCTCGGGATGGCTATGGAAATGCCATAATAGGTAGGTGTGGTGGCTGTTTTAAGGAAGATATAAGGAGGTTTATGTGTGAAAGAGCATATCATATCACGGGGTTTGGATGCACCGGCGAAGTTTGCACCAACTCTCAATGTGAGAAAGGGTAATGCACGGTACCAAAGAGGCTAGCAATGATGGAAGGATGAGACTGCGTATAATCCATGGACTCAACATTAGTCATAAAGAACTCACATACTTATTGCAAAAATCTACAAGTCATCAAAAACCAAGCACTACACGCATGCTCCTAGGGGGATAGATTGGTAGGAAAAGACCATCGCTCGTCCCCGACCGCCACTCATAAGGAGGACAATCAAATAACACCTCATGTTTCAAATTTGTTACATAACGTTTACCATACGTGCATGCTACAGGACTTGCAAACTTCAACACCAGCATTTCTCAAATTCACAACTACTCAACTAGCACGACTTTGATATTATTACCTCCATATCTCAAAACAATCATCAAGCATCAAACTTCTGTTAGTACTCAAAACACTCATAAGAATTTTTTTACTAATCTTGAATACCTAGCATATTAGGATTATTTAAGCAAATTACCATGTTATTTAAGTCTCTCAAAATAATCTAAGTGAAGCATGAGAGATCAATAGTTTCTATAAAACAAATCCACCATCGTGCTCTAAAAGATATAAGTGAAGTACTAGAGCAAAACTATATTACTCAAAAAGATATAAGTGAAGTGTAACACCCCGGATGTAATTTACCTAATATGTAATCCAACTCTTGCCGTTTCCGGCGTTAAGTTATTTTATTTTCTTGGGTTCGGGTTTTTGTCTTCGTGTGTTGTTATCGTTGTCATGCATCTCATATCATATCATCATGTGCATTGCATTTGCATACATGTTCATCTCATGCATTCGAGCATTTTCCCCGTTGTCCGTTTTGCATTCCGGCGCTTCGTTCTCCTCCGGTGGTCATTTCTACCTTTCTTTCGTGTGTGGGGATTTAAACATTTCCGGATTGGACCGAGACTTGCCAAGCAGCCTTGGTTTACTACCGGTAGACCGCCTGTCAAGTTTCGTACCATTTGGACTTCGTTTGATGCTCCAACGGTTAGCCGAGGGACCGAAAAGGCCTCATGTGTGTTGCAGCCCAACACCCCTCCAATTTGGCCTAAAACCCACCAAAACCCTCTCCATCATCTAGAGCGTTCGATCACGATCGCGTGGCCGAAAACCGCACCTCATTTGGACACTCCTAGCTCCCTCTACCTCTATATAAAGACCCCCCCCTCCTCAAAATTCCTGATCTCCCCTTCCAAACCCTAAAAAAATCGTCTCCGCCGCCACCGGACACGTCCGGACGGAGCCGGACGTGTCCGCCGCCTCCGCCATCCAACCCGGTGCCGCCACGTGGCCCGGGCGCCCCACTTCGCCGCCGCCATCGACGCGGGCCCGCAGGCCCAGCGCCGGCCCTCCCCGCCGCCCAACCGGGCCTCTCCACCGCGCCGCCTCTCCGCTCGGCCGTCGCCCGGCCCTCCCCGCCGGCGTTCGTCCGCCGCCGCCTCGCCTCAAGTCCGGCAGATTCGGGCCGCCACGCCGGCTCCGGCAACCGCCCGCGCCCCGCCGCCTCTCCACCGGCCGGCGTAGCTCCGGCGAGCGCCGCCCCGCCGCCTCTCCACCGCCCGGCGCCATCTCGCTGCACCACCACCTCCTCACCACCCCAGAAAGTCCGCCGACGTCTTCTCCAGCGAACCTCGAAGAACGCACCGCCGCTATAGTGCAGATCTCAGATCCAAAACTTCTCAGGTTGACTTTTTGCCCGAAACCCTAACTATTTTGCCCCTGTTCATCGTGCCGTAACTTTGCAATCGTAGCTCCATTTTGGGCATATAGCATATCAAAATGTTCGTCTCAGAGAGCACATCATTTCATCTCATTGCATCATTTTCATTTGAGTTCATCTTGATGCCCGAAATGCTGTGGGAAGAATGTTATTTGAGATAATTGTCAGATCTGCTGCTCCAATTAGACATTTATCATTTTTGCCATGATTATTGTGTGCATGATATACCACTGAGCTCTTCATGAGTTTTGTTATATGCTTTGCCATCTTTCCAGAGGTGCAACCCATGTATTTTTGTGACGTGTGTGGTGACTAGCACAAGCTTGCAAAGTGGTGCATTCGTTAATGCTGATTTCAGGGACTTAGCATTTCCACCAAGTCCTTGATCTGTTTATTTCAATATGCCATATGTTCATGTTGTTTCCTAGTGATCCGTGCCTCTTTTGAGGATGATCAGTAAGGATGTTTTGTTAATCTTGTAGTGCTCTATCCATCCATATCTTTGTTTGCAATTATGGAGCACCCTAGCTTGAGTCAATCGAGCTCTACTTTTGCCATTTCATGAATCTGGGCAGATTGTCTACTTGTTAGCAATTTTGCCGAGGATGTTGTAGTTGATCCGTGCATGCTATGTTATTGTTCTTGCCATGTATAGCTTGTATAATGTGTATTCTTGATGGGTGTATGCTTAGTTTGTCATGCCTTCCTCTGTAGTGAGTGCATCGAGCTCGTAAACATGCCTACTTGATATCTGTTTTGCATGCTCCAGTTTTTCACTAAGTCTGTGATCTGATTATGTTTTTGCCATATTCACATGCTTGCAATTGTATTTTCTGATCCCTTTTGGCTCAAGGTCACTAAGGGACTTTTAATAATCTCTTTGAGTAGCTCCATTCCATGCTTTAATTTGCCATGTTCAGGTCCTGTAGCATATAGTTTTCATGCTCCAAAGAGTGCTATCTGATCTGAAATTCCAGACAAGTGTTAATTTCACTAAGTCTGAGATCAGTTTGCCAAATGCATTTTTGCCATGCTTGTTTGAACCTGTTAATGGATGAATTGGCCGTAGCTCAGTGCTAGTCTTTTGTTAAGCATCATGAGTGGATCCCTGCCATGTATTTTGATGCCATGTTTGGGTGATGTAGCATGTTCATCTTGTTGCATTTAGTTGGCTACTTGCTGTAAATCGCAAAACGTGGTCATATTTGAATTGCTTGCCATTTCCAAACCGTAACTCCGATTCCGGCGTTCTTTATATCGTTTTCAAGCGATTTCATCTCACTTTTCCAGTGGCACACTTGGATTTCCAAGTTGAGGTCAGGTTCATGCATTCCTTGTCAAATCTTGCATATGCATCGCATATTGCATCCCGCATAGCATACCATCTTTGCATCATATTGTTTGAGCTTTGCACGTAGTTGATTGCGTTCCATTTGCTTGTTTGTCTTGTTTGGGTAGAGCCGGGAGACGAGTTCACTAACGAGGAGCCCGTTGAGTTTTATTTCGAGGATCCAGTCAACTCTGACAACTTTGCAGGCAAGATGATCATACCCTCGAAATCCCTACTATCTTTGCTTTGCTAGATGCTCGCTCTTTTGCTATGCCTATGCTACGATGCCTACCACTTGCTTATCATGCCTCCCAAATTGCCATGTTCAACCTCTAACCCACCATGTCCTACCAAACCGTTGATTGGCTATGTTACTGCTTTGCTCAGCCCCTCTTATAGCGTTGCTAGTTGCAGGTGAAGATTGGAGACCGTTCCTTGTTGGAACATTATTTACTTGTTGGGATATCATTATATTGCCATGTTATCTTAATGCATCTATATACTTGGTAACGGGTGGAAGGCTCGGCCTCTCGCCTAGTGTTTTGTTCCACTCTTGCCGCCCTAGTTTCCGTCATATCGGTGTTATGTTCCCGGATTTTTCGTTCCTTACGCGGTTGGGTGATAATGGGAACCCCTTGATAGTTCGCCTTGATTAAAGCTTTTCCAGCAATGCCCAACCTTGGTTTTACCATTTGCCACCTAGCCTATTTTTCCCTTGGGTTTCCGGAGCCCGAGGGTCATCTTATTTAAACCCCCCCGGGCCAGTGCTCCTCTGAGTGTTGGTCCAACCTAGAGCCCCTTGCAGCGCCACCTCGGGGAAACTCGAGGGCTGGTTTTAGTTGTACGGATTGCTTATCCGATTGTGCCATGAGAACGAGATATGTGCAGCTCCTATCGGGATTTGTCGGCACATTCGGGCGGTGTTGCTGGATTTTTTTAACTTGTCGAAGTGTCTTGTAGAACCGGGATACCGAGTCTGATCGGAATGTCTCGGGAGGAGGTCTATTCCTTCGTTGACCGTGAGAGCTTGTCATGGGCTAAGTTGGGACTCCCCTGCAGGGATTTGAACTTTCGAAAGCCGTGCCCGCGGTTATGGGCAGATGGGAATTTGTTAATGTCCAGTTGTAGATAACTTGAACCTTAACTTAATTAAAATGAATCAACTGTGTGAGTTACCGTGATGGTCTCTTCTCGGCGGAGTCCGGGAAGTGAACACGGTGTTGGAGTAATGCTTGCCGCAGGATGTTCTCTAGTTACTCGTTCGTGCTTTGCCCTCTCTTCTCGCTCTCTTTTACGAACAGGTTAGCCACCATATATGCTAGTCGCTTGCCGCAGCTACACATATTTTCCTTGCCTTACCTATTTAGCTTAAATAGTCTTGATCGCGAGGGTGCGAGATTGCTGAGTCCCTGTGGCTCACAGATTACTTCCAAACCAGATGCAGGGCCTGATGACTCCATTCCAGATGACGCGCTTGAGCTCAAGTGGGAGTTCGACGAGGACTCACGCTGTTACTACATGTCTTTCCCTGATGATCAGTAGTGGTGCCCAGTTGGGGTGATCAGGACCGTGTCGCATTTTGGGTTATCTTTTATTTTGGCGCCGTAGTCGGGCCATGAGTGTTTGATTGATATAATGCTATTTATGTACTTTGATTGACGTGGCGAGTGTAAGCCAACTATGTATCTCCCCTTTTATTATCTATATTACATGGGATGTTGTGAAGACTGCCTAACTTGCGACATTGCTTTCAATGTGGTTATGTCTCTAAGTCATGCCTCGACACGTGGGAGCTATAGCCACATCGAGGGCGTTACATGAAGTACATAGAGTATTCTAACAAATTCCAAATCATGTATGGCTCTCTAAAAAGGTGTGTATAGCAAGGATGATTGTGGTAAACTAAAAATCAAAGACTCAAATCATACAAGACGCTCCAAGCAAAACACATATCATGTGGTGAATAAAAATATAGCTCCAAGTAAAGTTACCGATAGAAGTAGACAAAAAGAGGGGATGCCTTCCAGAGCATCCCCAAGCTTTGGATTTTAGGTGTCCTTAAATTATATTGGGGGTGCCATGGGCATCCCCAAGCTTAGGCTCTTGCCACTCCTTGTTCCATAATCCATCAAATCTTTACCCAAAACTTGAAAACTTCACAACACAAAACTTAAAGTAGAAAATCTCGTGAGCTCCGTTAGCGGAAGAAAACAAAAGACCACTTTAAGGTACTGTAATGAACTCATTATTTATTTATATTGGTGTTAAAACTACTGTATTCCAGATACTCTATGGTTTATAAACTATTGTACTAGCCATATATTCATCAAAATAAGCAAAAAACACACGAAAAACAGAGTCTGTCAAAAACAGAACAGTCTGTAGTAATCTGTAGCTAGCGCAAGATCTGGAACCCCCAAAATTCTAAAATAAATTTCTGGACGTGATAATTTATCTATTAATCATCTGCAAAAATAATTAACTAAATAGCACTTTCCAAATAAAAATGGCAGCAGTTCTCGTGAGCGCTAAAGTTTCTGTTTTTACAGCAAGATATCAAGACTTTCCCCAAGTCTTCCCAACGGTTCTACTTGGCACAAACACTAATTAAACACAAAAACACAACCTAAACAGAGGATAGATAAATTATTTATTACTAAACAGGAGCAAAAATCAAGGAATAAAAATAAAATTGGGTTGCCTCCCAACAAGCGATATCGTTTAACGCCCCTAGCTAGGCATAAAAAGCAAGGATAGATCTAGGTATTGCCATCTTTGGTAGGCAATCCATAAGTGGCTATCATAATAGATTCATAAGGTAATTTAATTTTATTTCTAGGAAAGTGTCCCATGCCTTTCCTTAACGGAAATTGGAATCTGATATTTTCTTCCTTCATATAAATAATTGCACCAATCGTTCTAAGGAAAGGTCTACCAAGAATAATAGGACATGAAGGATTGCAATCTATGTCAAGAACAATAAAATCTACGGGCACATAATTCCTATTTTCAACAATAAGAACATCATTAATTCTTCCCATAGGTTTCTTAATAGTGGAATCCGCAAGGTGCAAGTTTATAGAGCAATCATCAAAATCACGGAAACCTAACAAATCACACAAAGTCTTTGGAATCGTGGAAACACTAGCACCCAAATCACATAAAGCATAGAACTCATGATATTTAATCTTAATTTTAATAGTTGGTTCCCACTCATCATAAAGTTTTCTAGGGACATAAACTTCTAACTCAAGTTTTTCTTCATAAGATTGCATCAAGGCATCAACGATATGTTTAGTAAACGCTTTATTTTGACTATAAGCGTGAGGAGAATTTAGCACGGATTACAACAAGGAAATACAATCAATAAAAGAGCAATTTTCATAATTAAATTCCTAGAAATCCAAAATAGTGGGTTTATCAACATCTAGGGTTTTAATTTCTTCAATCCCACTTTTATCAAATTTAGCATCGAGATCTAAAAACTCCGAATCCTTGGAACGCCTTCTAGGTAAAGGTGAATCATATTCAGTCCCATCATTATTAAGATTCATATTGCAAAACAAATATTTAATAGGGGACACATCAATAACTTTTAGATCTTCATCTTTATTTTCATATGAACTAGAAGAACATGCCCTTATAAAGGCATCTTTCTTAGCACGCATCCTAGCGATTCTTTCTTTGCACTCATCAATGGAAATTCTCATGGATTTGAGAGACTCGTTGATATCATGCTTAGGTAGAATAGATCTAAGTTTCAAAGAATCAACATCAAGAGAAATTCTATCAACGTTCCTAGCCAACTCATCAATCTTAAGAAATTTTTCTTCAATCAAAGCATTGAAATTATTTTGCGAAGTAATAAATTCTTTAGTATTAGATTCAAAATCAGAGGGAATCTTATTATAATTTCCATAAGAATTGTTGTAGGAATTACCATAATTATTAGAGGGATTACTAGGATAAGGCCTAGGATTGAAATTTCCTCTATACGCGTTGTTACCAAAATTGTTCCTACCAAAAAAATTCACATCCATAGATTCATTATTATTCTCAATCAAAGTAGACAAGGGCATATCATTAGGATCAGAAGAAACACTTTTACTAGCAAATGATTTCATAAGTTTGTCCATCTTTCCACTCAAAACATTAATTTCTTCTATCGCATGCACCTTTTTATTAGTAGATCTTTCAGTATGCCATTGAGAATAATTAACCATAATATTATCTAGGAGTTTATTAGCTTCTCCTAAAGTGATTTCCATAAAAGTGCCTCCCGCGGTCGAATCTAAAAGATTTCTAGAAGCAAAATTCAATTCGGCATAAAATTTTTGTATAATCATCCACAAATTCAAACCATGAGTAGGGCAATTACGTATCATTAATTTCATCCTCTCCCAAGCTTGTGCGACATGTTCATGATCAAGTTGCTTAAAATTCATAATATCGTTTCTAAGGGAGATGATCTTAGTGGGAGGAAAATACTTATAGATAAAAGCATCTTTGCACTTATTCCAAGAATCAATACTATTTTTAGGCAAAGACGAAAACCAAGCTTTACCACGATCTCCAAGCGAAAAAGGAAATAGCTTAAATTTAACAATATCGTTATCCACATCTTTCTTCTTTTGCATATCACACAAATCAACGAAGCTATTTAGATGGGTAGCAGCATCTTCACTAGGAAGGCCGGAAAACGGATCTTTCATGACAAGATTCAGCAAAGCGGCATTAATTTCACAAGATTCAGCATCGGTAAGAGGAGCAATCGAAGTGCTAATAAAATAATTGTTGTTGGTATTGGTAAAGTCACACAATTTGGTGTTATCTTGAGCCATCGTGACAAGCAAGCAATCCAACACACAAGCAAACAAAAAACAAGCGGGCAAAAAGAGGCAAATAGAGAAAGAGAGGGAGGATAGAGAGAGAGAGGGCGAATAAAACAGCAAGGGTGAAGTGGGGGAGAGGAAAGCAAGAGGAAAATGGCAAATAATGTAATGCGGGAGATAAGGATTGTGATGGGTACTTGGTATATTGACTTTTGCATAGACTCCCCGGCAACGGCGCCAGAAATTCTTCTTGCTACCTCTTGAGCACTGCGTTGGATTTCCCAGAAGAGGAAAGGATGATGCAGCAAAGTAGCGTAAGTATTTCCCTCGGTTGTTGAGAATCAAGGTATCAATCCAGTAAGAGGCTACGCGCGAGTCCCTCGTACCTGCACAAAGCAAATAACTCCTCGCAACCAACGCGATAAGGGGTTGTCAATCCCTTCACGGTCACTTACGAGAGTGAGATTTGATAGATATGATAAGATAATATTTTTGGTATTTTTATGACAAAGATGCAAAGTAAAATAAAAACAAAGTAAATAACTAAGTATTGGAAGATTAATATGATGAAGATGGACCCGGGGGCCATAGGTTTCACTAGTGGCTTCTCTCAAGAGCATAAGTATTTTATGGTGGGTGAACGAATTACTGTTGAGCAATTGACAGAATTGGGCATAGTTATGAGAATATCTAGGTATGATCATGTATATAGGCATCACGTCCAAGACAAGTAGACCGACTCCTGCCTACATCTACTACTATTACTCCACTCATCGACCGCTATCAAGCATGCATCTAGAGTATTAAGTTCATGAAAACAGAGTAACGCCTTAAGCAAGATGACATGATGTAGAGGGATAAACTCATGCAATATGATGAAAACCCCATCTTGTTATCCTCGATGGCAACAATACAATACGTGCCTTGCTGCCCCTACTGTCATTGGGAAAGGACACCGCAAGATTGAACCCAAAGCTAAGCACTTCTCCCATTGCAAGAAAGATTAATCTAGTAGGCCAAACCAAATTGATAATTCGAAGAGACTCGCAAAGATAACCAATCATACATAAAAGAATTCAGAGAAGATTCAAATATTGTTCATAGATAGACTTGATCATAAACCCACAATTCATCGGTCTCAACAAATACACCGCAAAAAGAAGATTACATCGAATAGATCTCCACAAGAGAGGGGGAGAACATTGTATTGAGATCCAAAAAGAGAGAAGAAGCCATCTAGCTAATAACTATGGACCTGTAGGTCTGAGGTGAACTACTCATACTTCATCGGAGGGGCTATGGTGTTGATGTAGAAGCCCTCCGTGATGGATACCTCCTCCAGCGGAGCTCCGGAACAGGCCCCAAGATGGGATCTCGTGGATACAGAAAGTTGGGGCGGTGGAATTAGGGTTTTGGCTCCGTATTTGATCGTTTGGGGGTACGTAGGTATATATAGGAGGAAGGAGTACGTCGATGGAGCAACAGGGGGCCCACGAGGGTGGAGGGCGCGCCTGGGGGGTAGGCGCGCCCCCCTACCCCGTGGCCTCCTCCTTTGTTTCTTGACGTAGGGTCCAAGTCTCCTGGATCATGTTCGGTGAGAAAATCACGTTCCCGAAGGTTTCATTCCGTTTGGACTCTATTTGATATTCCTTTTCTTCGAAACCCTAAAATAGGCAAAAAAACAGCAATTCTGGGCTGGGCCTCCGGTCAATAGGTTAGTCCCAAAAATAATATAAAAGTGGATAATAAAGCCCAATAATGTCCAAAACAGTAGATAATATAGCATGGAGCAATCAAAAATTATAGAACACGTCGGAGGCGTATCAACCGACGCCAAAAATTCCTATAAATGCCAAAACCCCACAGAAATAAACCTAGATCAGGAGTTCCACTGCCGTAAGCCTTTATAGCCACGAAAAATCAATGTAGGCCCTCTCCAGCACCCTGTCGGAGGAGGCCAACATCACCGGAGGCCATGGAGGAGGATCCCGGATGGGGCCATCATCACCATGGAGGCCAAGGACCAGAGGGAGAAGCTCTCCCCATCTAGGGGGGAAGCCATGGAGGAGGAAGCACAAGGGGGATATGATGACCCACAAGTATAGGGGATCTATCATAGTCCTTTTGATAAGTAAGAGTGTCGAAATGAAGCAAGGTATTCAGCAGTGTTACATTTACTCTCTATGTGTTACATTGCCAGCATATTCCATGTGCTGACCCGTTTTCGGGCTGCAACGTTAATGTTGCAGACTTTTCAGACGACGATTAAGGAGTTTTAGGTCATGGTTCTATACTCAGTGATGCCATTGGAGTTGATGGACTCACTTATCTTCCAAGCTTTCCGCTATTATCGTTATTAGATGGCCTTAAGCCATATTTATTGTAATAAGTTCTCTTTTGAGACACTCGATGTAATAGGTGTATGATTGCTACTCTACTATAAATCCTCCGAGTACTGTGTGGTGTCAGCATTACTGATCCAGGGATGACACCGGAGCATAGAGATCAGACTGTTTGAGGTCTGGTCGCTACAGAGATGGTATCAGAGCACACGCTGACTGTAGGACACGACCACTAAGCTAAAAGACCTAGATCACTATTCACTCTCTTCTCTTCTGACTTCTCATCTTTTCTACTCTTTAGGATGACGGATGCAAGGAACAAGTTCACACAACCGGATGAAGATACAACCTTTGGACGACACTTGAAGGAAGTCACTAGATACCTGAACATAGGAGTACCAAGCTTCACGGGAACCTACCAAGCCACTTTACCTGAAGAAGAGCGCTGGATGATTCAAGTTCAAGTTCCAGGCAGGACGTTCATGCCAGTCACTGAGCCCATAGAGTTTTCATTTGATGCACCAACTTGGAGTCTAGGAAAGAGCATGGCAGCTCACATCGCCATGGGATGCATTGGAGAAGTCTACCGCAAGGATCTCAAGGATACTATCTACCAGATTTGTGGGTGCCGAGATGAACACTGGGAGATGATCAGCACCAGGAAGGATAGATCAATCGCAACTTTTATCCAGGAATTAAACAGCAACATTCGACGACAGGGAGAACCAGATGTGTCGACATGATAGATCTGAAGAAGGCTAAGGACTAGAATCAGGAACTGGAGGAAGAACTCAAGGCTACACGTGAAGATTATGAAGAAGAAATTGAAGTATTGGTGGAGAAGATGAACGACCTGATCAAGAAGATTGGAATATTTATGGGAGGCCCTACGCCAGTAGATGAAGACGAAGAACCCCAGGAGATTAGCCCCGGAAAGACTACATCATCATCGACGGCACCGACTCGGAAGCAGATAGTAGCGATGATGACTATGTTGATGAAGCTGGAGCAGATATCATGGAATCTGCAACCGAAGAATATTTCTAGTAGACCACCTCATCAGTAGTAGTAGTCCACCATGTAAATATAGTAGTCCGAAGCACTTTTGCGATAGTTAGATCGATTGTATGCCTTTGTTTGATTGATTGAAGTGAATTGTTTGTTTTTCCTCATGTGCATATGGGTAGTGTTTTCTCTTTAGACCCCCTCTATTCTTATATCTCATCTTTTCTAAACCCATAGATGCCTCCGAGACGTGACCCCGGATTTGCTTTCCCACCGGAGCTCATCCAGTTGATTCAGCAGCAGAACACATTGATGCAGTTGCTAGTCCAGAATCGGAATCAGGGGAACAACAACAACCCACCACCACCACCACCTGTTGACCACTTAGCCCGTTTTCTTAGGCTGAATCCGCCGGTGTTTTCCAGTAGCACCGAGCCGATAGTAGCAGATGATTGGCTCCGCAAGATAGCTAGGGAGTTGACCACAGCAGGATGCACAGATGCGGAGAAGGTGAAGTTTGCCGCACATCAGCTAGAAGGACCCGCAGCATCATGGTGGGAGAATTTCACAGCCACTTTTCCTATAGACACTGTCACATGGGACCAGTTTCAGTAGGCTTTCCGTACTGCCCATGTTTCAGCAGGAGCTATGGCCATGAAGAAACGTGAGTTTCGTAACTTGCGCCAAGGAGGACGGACAGTTGGCCAGTATGTGGAGGAATTTAGTAAGTTAGCATGTTATGCCCCAGATGACGTCGCTACAGATGCAGCTAAGCAAGAGAAGTTTCTGGAAGGACTGAATGATGAGTTGAGCATGCAGTTGATGGTAGCCACCTTCAACAACTACCAGGAGTTGGTAGATCGTGCTCTTATGATTGAAGGGAAGCAGCAGCAAATTGAAAATCGCAAGAGGAAATATGGACAAGGAAAGTACAATTCAGGAGCTCGGCAGAAGCCACGTTTTACCCCTAGACCGGGAGGACACTTTCAGCATACCCATGGAGGAGGTAGCTCGCACAATCACAATGGCACCAAGAAATGGTAATGGCAATGGAGGAAGCAACGGCCAGAACCGCACCAATCCCTCAACCCCAGCCAAGAAGGACCTAAGTCAAGTCACTTGTTTTAAGTGTTCGAAGACAGGACATTATGCCAATGAATGTCCTGAAGGCCAAAATGGCAATGGAAGTTCTGGGAAGAAGCCGAACCCTTTCAACAGGGGATAGGTGAACCACGTTAGCGTGGAGGAGGTTGAAGCTCAGCCCGATGCAGTAATAGGTAAGTTTTTGGTTAAGTCATTTACTGCACTAGTTCTTTTTGATACTGGTGCATTGCATTCATACATCTCAAGGGATTTGTGGATAAGTATAACCTACCAACCCAAGCCCTTAGGTCACCCATGTTAGTAACCTCGCCCGGAGCAGAGTATGTGGCTAGTCTATGGTGTGACCGGTTACCATTAAGGATTGGTAACTATGTTTTTCCCTCAGACCTAATAGTATTGGAATCTCAAGGATTGGATGTGATATTAGGCATGGATTGGTTATCAAAGTATGAAGGGAATATTGAATGTGCTAGTAAGTCAATTTTGCTTACTACCCCAGAAGGGAGAAGGATCAAGTATGTATCCCGGCATGTGCCAAAGGAGGGCCCAAGTAAATTGCCTAACAGGAGTTGTGCAGAGGAAGTACCAGTGGTAAGGGATTTCCCTGAATGTATTTCCAGAAGAGTTGCCAGGCATGCCACAAGATAGAGATATTGAGTTCTTGATTGAGCTATTGCCAGGCACAGGGCCAATATCAAAGAGACCATATAGGATGCCAGCAAAGGATTTGGTGGAAATTAAGAAGCAGATTAAGGAGTTACTGGATAAGGGATATATTCGCCCAATTTCTTCACCTTGGGGATCGCCAGTACTTCTAGTGGAGAAGAAGGATGGATCGTTAAGGATGGTTGTTGATTATCGAGGATTGAATGAAGTAACGATCAAGAACAAGTACCCATTACCAATGATCAACGATCTGTTTGATCGATTGCAAGGAGCTAAGGTATTTTCCAAGATCGATCTGCGATCAGGATACCACCAGTTGAAGATTCGAGAACAGGATATTCCGAAGACAGCTTTTACTACCAGATATGGGCTGTATGAGTATACCGTTATGTCATTTGGTGTGACTAACACACCTGCCTATTTTATGAACATGATGAACAAAGTGTTTATGGAGTTTTTGGATAAGTTCGTCGTAGTGTTCATTGATGATATCCTGGTTTATTCGAAGAATGAAGAGGAACATAAGGAGCATTTGCATTTGGTACTTGGAAAACTCAGAGAACATCAATTATATGCCAAGTTCAGCAAATGCGAGTTTTGGTTAAAGGAAGTAGGATTCCTCGGACATGTTATATCTGGTGAAGGTATAGCAGTAGATCCCGCTAAAGTTGAAACCGTGACCAAGTGGGAAGCCCCAACAACAGTTGGAGAGATCTGGAGTTTTCTTGGACTCGCAGGATACTACCGGAGATTTATTGAGAATTTCTCAAAGATTGCAAGCCTATGACAGAGTTATTAAAGAAGGATACCAAGTTCATATGGACAGAGGAGTGTGAGGCTAGTTTCCAGGAGTTGAAGAAACGTTTGGTTACCTCACCAGTGTTGATTTTGCAGACCAGACCAAAGATTATGAGGTGTACTGCGACGCTTCACGTCGAGGACTTGGAGCAGTGCTTATGCAGGAAGGGAGAGTTGTTTCATATGCCTCAAGACAACTGAAGCCTCATGAGTTGAATTATGCTACGCATGGATTTGGAGTTAGCAGCCGTAGTGCATGCTTTGAAAACATGGAGACATTTTCTCATTGGTAATCATTGTGAGGTGTACACGGATCATAAGAGTTTGAAGTACATTTTCACCCAGAAGGAGTTGAATCTCAGAGAAAGGAGATGGTTTGTGCCTGGAGCTTATCAAGGATTATGATATGAAATTGCATTATCACCCCGGAAAGGCTAATGTAGTAGCTGACGCATTAAGCCGTAAGAGCCATGTCAATACATTAATGACGGGAGAAATACCCAAGGAGTTAGCGAATAATCTTCGTGAACTATGTGTGGAAATAGTTCCGAGAGGCTATGTAGCAGCATTGGAGATTCAGTCAACTTTGATGGATAGAATCAGAGAAGCTCAGAAAACTGACAAAGAGATTGCCGCTATAAAGGAGAAACTGAGCAAAGGAAAAGCTAAAGGATTTCGTGAGGATGAACACGACACCCTATGGTTTGAAGACCGCGTTTACGTGCCCAATGACCCGGAGATCAGGAAGTTGATTTTGCAAGAGGCACACGATTCACCATATTCATTCATCCAGGAAATACCAAGATGTATCTGATTTGAAGGATATTTTCTGGTGGACCGGAATGAAGAAGGATATAGCGGAGTATGTAGCCGTTTGTGATGTATGTCAGAGAGTAAAGGCAGAGCATCAGAAGCCAGCAGGATTGTTACAACCATTGCCGATACCCGAATGGAAGTGGGATAAACTAGGCATGGATTTTATCACGGGATTGCCCAGGACTCGTTCAGGCTATGACTCAATTTGGGTTGTAGTTGATCGATTGACGAAAGTAGCTCATTTCATCCCAGTAAAGACCACTTACACCAGTGCTAAGTTGGCAAAGATATACATGACCAGGATCGTATGTCTGCATGGAGTTCCAAGGAGTATCGTATCAGATAGAGGAACCCAGTTTACCTCAAAGTTCTGGAAGCAGTTGCACGAAACTTTGGGTACCAGGCTAGAGTTCAGTACAGCTTTTCATCCACAGACAGATGGACAGACTGAGAGGGTAAATCAGATTTTGGAGGATATGCTGAGAGCTTGTGCGCTAGATTATGGATCTAGTTGGGACGACAATTTGCCATATGCAGAGTTCTCTTACAACAACAGTTACCAAACCAGTTTAAAGATGGCCCCTTTCGAAGCCTTGTACGGAAGGAGGTGCAGGACACCGTTGTCATGGGACGAAGTTGGAGACCGTCAGTTGTTTGGTCCTGACTTGATTAAAGAGTCTGAACAGAAGGTGAAGTTGATTCGCGATAGGCTCAAGGTAGCCCAGTCTAGACAGAAAAGTTATGCAGATTCTAAACGCAAGGAGACAGTTTACGAAGTTGGAGATAGAGCTTATCTTCGAGTATCTCCACTTCGGGGAACAAAGCGTTTTGGAGTTAAAGGGAAGTTAGCACCACGATTTGTAGGACCATATCGAGTTTTGGAACGTATGGGGGAAGTGGCCTACAAGTTGGAATTGCCCGAAGGATTGTCAGGAGTTCATGATGTGTTCCACGTTTCTCAGCTGAAGAAGTGTCACGCGGAGATGGCTGACATACCGTTGAGAGATACAGTGCCTTTGGAAACTATTCAGTTGGATAACGATTTGACCTACGAGGAGAAGCCAGTCAAGATCCTCGAGTTTGCCAACCGAGTTACTCGCAGCAAGGTTATCAAGTTTTGCAAAGTTCAGTGGAGCCACCACTCAGAGGATGAAGCCACCTGGGAGCGAGAGGAAGATTTGTTCAAGGACCACCCTCACCTATTTTCTAGCCAACCCGAATCTCGAGGGCGAGATTCATCTTAAGGGGGGTAGGTTTGTAACATCCCAAATTTTCAATTTGGAATGTTATACATTAGATCATCAAT
This sequence comes from Triticum urartu, assembly GCF_003073215.2. Lineage (NCBI taxonomy): Eukaryota > Viridiplantae > Streptophyta > Magnoliopsida > Poales > Poaceae > Triticum > Triticum urartu. Next base: position 634,298,705 of record NC_053023.1, read on the forward strand.
GCATATCATATTTCTTTTGCATTCTGGTTGATCCTAGAAATTCTACGCAACTCAATGACCCACGGAGAGAGTTGGGGATTTCGTTATTTTCATATTTGAGTTTTCTCAAATTTTGAGAATAGGATCATTTGATTTTATTTATTTTATCATCAATTATTTCTATTACAAAACTATGAGAGTGGGAATAAAGTGACTTTCCCAAAATAAAGAAATATTGAGAATTTAATAATAAAATCAAATAGGATTTTATTCCGGAGTTTTTCGGTGTTTTATTTGAATTTAGGAAAAATGTGTGTTTTTCAAAATTGCACTTAGGTCCCAAATAAATGTTCACCTTGTGAGGCTTGATTTTAGAAGCCCGTGAAAATTTATTTCGGAAATTTTGGAGTCCGTTTAGTATTTCTTTTTATTTTTTTCTTCCGAGCGGAATATTAAAAAAAACGCGCCGCGCGCCGCCTGGGCCAAGGCCCAGCCGACGGCCCACCCCGCCGCGTGCCGTCTCCCTCCAGGAGACTAGAGCCGCCGCCGCCGCTCGAGTCCGGCTCGGAGCCGCCCCGCCGTGCCCCCTTCCCCAAGGCAGCACACCCCCTCCTTAAATACCGGACCCCCCCGCCGCCCCTCACCTCACCCCACCCCGCCGAGCCGCGCCACCGCCCGACGCCGCAGCCGCCCCGCCGCCCGTGCCGCCGCTGCCCGAGCCGCGCGCCACCTCCCGTCGCCGTGCTGCACCCCGCCGCACCCCCACCGACCCGCCGGAGCCCCGCCCCGCCCGCCGGAGTGCCTTGCCGGAGGTATAGCCGCCGCCGTTCGCCGTTCGTTTTTTTTAAAAAACCGCCTCGGTCTTTTTTCGAAACCCTAGATCGGTTTGTTTTTTCTTTCTCTGGTTTATTTAATTAGTGAACGTTCACCGATCCGTTCGTTTTAGCGAACGTGTTCACCGGTTAGTTTCTCTTAACGAACGTCCGTTCGATTAACTGTTCGTCAGTTTTCTTTTTCTCGGATTAAATCCACGATTTATCCGATCGCGATTCCTGATCCGATTTTCGTTTTAGTTTAACTTTTCGCTCGTTTATCGGAATCAGGTGATTCAAGCGCCTAGAGTTTCGTCTCGAAACCCTGTATCCGTTTAATCAACTTAAACAAGATTTTGCTACTGTAAAATTTGCCCTAGATCCAGATTACTAGAACGAAGTTGTTTTCTTTCGCCGTTTGACTTTCGTTGCTTCGTTCGATTTGATTCTTTTAACTCCCGGAGTTCTTAAGTTGAACCTTCTGGTTAGATCTCTTATTGGAGTTTTACCTGTGCATTAGATGAGTACTTATTGTATGCTCATTTGTTTGTTTGCGATAGAGTATCCGGAGTGCGCCGCCTGTTACTTCAAATCGCTAGGTTTCCCGGATCATCAGCAAGGCAAGTAACACTTTGATCATACCTTTTCTACTACCCAGTTTTATTACATTAGATCAATCCTCACACATTGCATGATTAGGATCTAATTAAATTGTGGGATGAGAAGTAGATGAGGTAGTACCTATTACCTGTTTATTTTCAAACCTTTGGGAGTTACTTCTACGTTTGCTTATTATGCCATGCTATGCTAGTAGACGTGGATTGGGTGAGTGAAATCCATGACAGATGTGAGATTGTTAATTAATGGTTTATCTAAGGTGGCAACTTAAACACACATCTGGGTGGATTGAGGCACCTGGGTATTCCAGGACTTGCCTGTTTTCTTTTGGACCGCCACCCAGGCTCAAAGGGATCATAAGACTATTCATACTAGAAACTTCCGTGTGCAGCCACAAGCTATTATGGGCTCTAGCATAGTTGACTAAGTTGTGCGAACTCTTACAGTGGTAGACTAGCAGATGTAGGGGATGTAGGTGGTACGGTCTACCCGATCGTAAGGTGCTAGCGCTTCTGAAAGACTATGTCTCGATCATCTGTCTTCTCAAACACCCTGTAGTGCGAGAAACCAAACGGAGGCGATCGAGTCTTGTGGGGAAAAGTGCGCAAACCTCTGCAGAGTGTAATAAACTAATCATGATTAGCCGTGTCCCCGGTTATGGACATCTTGAGTATCTAGTACTTGGATTATCATGTGAATCTCATCATGTTACTCTAAATTAATATTGTTGGGTTTTAATGATGATACGTAATTGGGATTGAGAATGCCGTCAACCATTCTCAATGTTTAACAACTACCATGATAGTTAAATAAATTTTATTCCTTTGAAGTAGGGAAAAATTGGCTTTACGCAAAACTGTAACCATAGAGCTTTCCACCAGCCAAATATGCATATAGTATAGCTGTTTCATTCCATTACTCTCTATGTGTTACCTTGCCAGCATATTCCATGTGCTGACCCGTTTGCGGGCTGCAACGTTAATGTTGCAGACTTTTCAGACAACGATTAAGAAGTTTTAGGTCGTGGTTCTATACTCAGTGATGCTGTTGGAGTTGATGGACTCACTTATCTTCCAAGCCTTCCGCTGTTATCGTTATTAGATGGCCTTAAGCCATATTTATTGTAATAAGTTTTCTATGGAGACACTCGATGTAATAAGTGTGTGATTGCTACTCTGCTATAAATCCTCCGAGTACTGTGTGGTGTCAGCATTACTGATCCAGGGATGACACCGGAGCACAGAGATCAGACTGTTTGAGGTCTGGTCGCTACAGTCTTGTAGCCTGGCCATCCAGTTTTGGGATTTATATGTAATTGCTAATGAGCATAATCAGACTGTGGCTGATCTTTGGGATGGAGTTAACCTGAAAATCACATTTAGGAGATGTGTAGACAACAGATTGCTTCTTCTTTGGTATGACTTATTAAGCATTATGCAAACCACTGTTTTTAGTGATGATGATGATGCTTTAATCTGGAAACTAGAGTCCAATGGTGTCTATTCAGTTAGATCTATGTATGCCATGGTCAATTTTAGGGGCATTAGCCAAGTCCATATTCCTGATATGTGGAAAATTCATGTCCCTCCTAACATCCATATTTTTTTGTGGTTGTTAGCTCACAATAAGATGTCAGTGAGGGATAATCTCAGTAAGAGACAACATTTAGATGACTTATCTTGCTTGTTCTGCTCTGAAGGTGAAAATATCAACCATTTGTTCTTTGAATGTGTTGTAGCTCTGGAAATCTGGAGAATTATTCACTCCATTATAAACTGCTTCCCCTTGCCTATTCTGAGTAAGGTAGCAGAAATGTGGGGGCAAGATAATAAACTACAAGCTGAGAATATTGTCATTTCAGCTGTCCTCTGGGCTATTTGGAGATGCAGAAATGACATGTGTTTTAATAACACACATTGGATGGGTGTGCAGGTGGTGCTGGGGAGAATAGCAGGGTACTGCAACTCCTGGAAGATCCTCTGCAAAGGAAATGCAATAGAACGCATGGAGATGTTTACTGCGGCTATATGGGAGGCGACAAGAAAACAACCGCTGCTACTCTGGCCAGAGCCAGGTTGAAGAAGAACGAGCTCTGGCGGCTGTACTCCCTGCAAAAGATGGGTGGCTTGATGGGCATGGAGGAGAGCATGTTTCCTGGAGAGTTGATATGGCCTCATGTCTCATCTTAATGTCAGTAGCTGGTCCATGTTTTAGCGTGTTTGTCCAGACTAATACTTTATTGCCTAGGTTCTTTGTTTCTGTTTTGCTTTGCAAAAAGTTGTTGCCGGAGAGATACTCAATCTCCTCCCACGATTTGTAATAATGATGTACTCTGTGAGTTTAGAACTGGGGCGGGACTGCCCTTTTTCGTTTAGTATTATAAAATGTTTTACTTATTTCCAATCAGTTTTATACACATTTTAGTGTGTCTGTTTATTCGTTTTAATTTTATAATAGTGAACGGAGAGAGCGTCATATAAACAATTTCATTTATTATTTTCTTTGTAGGCTTGCTTAAAACTCAAACAACATCGTAAAGAAAAAACCTCAAGCAATAGTCAAAATATTGGCTACCCAAACCGTCCTCCTTCGCAAAGCTACAGCTCAGCCCGTCTTGAATCCCCGATCCAGCAGCGCCGTTTCTAGAAACCTCGCCACGTGGCCGACTAGAAAGGATCGGAACCTTCCAGAACCCGCTGGATGCTTCTCGCCCCATCCCCAGCCTACCCCCATCACAAAATCCCCATTTCTAGACCATTCCTTCCTTTCCTGCGCAACCAAACCAAATCTCCCCGTCTCCTCTCGCCAGAGCACCACCAGCACCGTCGCCCTCAACCAACTCATCAATGGCGTCGCCGGCGCTGGGGGCGGGGACGCCGCCGTTCCTCACCAAGACGTACGCGATGGTGGACGACCCGGAGACCGACGACACCATCTCCTGGAACGAGTCCGGCACGGCGTTCGTGGTGTGGCGCCGCGCCGAGTTCGAGCGCGACCTCCTCCCCAAGAACTTCAAGCACAGCAACTTCGCCTCCTTCGTCCGCCAGCTCAACACCTACGTGCGTTCCGTCTCCGCCCACCCACCTCTCTCCGGCTGGTTCGGTAGATCCAGATTACCAAGGGTGCTGCCGCGTTTGTTGTGCAGGGATTCAGGAAGATAGGCCTTGACAGGTGGGAGTTCGCCAACGAGTGCTTCAGGAAAGGGGAGAAGCGCCTGCTCAGCGCGATACAGAGGCGGAAGGGATCTGGCGCCGGGGCGCCGGCGCCCGCCATGATGGCGACGCCGATTGCGACGGCGATTCCGATCTCGCCCACGCCGACCAGCTCCGGCGGGGACGCCGCGGTCTCTTCGTCGCCGCCGCCCGGGCTGGCGCTGGTGGCCACCGGCGCGATGGCCGAGCTGGAGGAGGAGAACGCGCGGCTGCGGCGCGAGAACGCGAGGCTGGCGCGGGAGCTCGCGCGCGCGCGCCGCGTCTGCGACGGCGTGCGGCACCTCGTCTGGCGGTATGACCACGGCGGGGAGGAAGTGGGGGAGGAGGACGAGAGGCACGGCGCCGCAGGCGCGAAGCCGATGCTGTTCGGCGTCGCGATAGGGAGCAAGAGGTCGCGCGAGGACGGGCACGGGGGAGGGGATGAGGGAAATGGGGCAGAGGAGGACGGCGAAGACGACGAGGAGGAGCAAGAACACGACGAGGACGACGAGAGGCACGCCGCCCGGCGAGAACAAGGGAAGGCTATGAGGACGGAGCGGTCGGATCTGAATGTGCTGTCGCTGTCCGTGCGGGCGGCGGCGGCGGCGAGGCCCGACGGGGGCTCGCGTGATCGTAGCGGAAACCACTAGTAGGATCTAAATCCACCTCGGGTGATCGTAGCGGAAGCCACTAGGATCTAAATCGTGTACCACTCTAGCTCGCATTATGACGTCTTTGTATCTTGACGTGACAAGAATTGCATTGCTGGTAGCACAATGTAGAATCAGCAAAACCATGTAGAACAACTGGTAGATTGTTCGGTAGTTAGGGCCTGTTTGATTTCCATCTAGACCTAGGGTTGGGAAAATGAGAAGAATTGGATGCCATGGTTTATTGTAGAGTTTTTTTTTTCAGAAAGGCCAAGGTCATATTTAAGTAGCACAAACCCATATATAGAACCCCTATAGAAACAAGCAAAAAGAGTGTATGTGATGCAGGAGAAAAAAAACATCACACTCTTCTAACCCAATAATCATGACTCAATACCCTAATAGGTACACGTCCTTTCTTTCAACACATGGCATCACATCTATGTTGTCAATTATCCCCCTTCACACTCTCGCCGATGGTTTGTTTCGTCTCCAAACCTGATTTTATCGAGGTGTTCATTTTCAATCCAGATCGGTATGAAAGAAGAAGAACCACACGTTGTTCATTAAGGTTGCATCATAAGTAGCATTTTAAAAATAATTAACAAATAAAATAACATCATATTTAGATTCTACATATTTTCCTAATCAAAATTCATATATAACATATTGAATTTGAAGCTAGGTTTAAAAGATATGGATATTTTAAAAAGCATTTGATATGTACTGTGGGTTTATTAACCCAATTATTAGTGGTTTCCTACTAAAGTGAAAAATCTGACTTAAAACTAGTTTTCGGGTTGATTATGAGAAATATTAGGAGGTTTCTTGCAAAACCAAAAATCCGACTTAAAATTGGATTGCAGTTTAATTTTTAGAAACATCAGGGCAAACTGATGGTCAAGACGTGGCGAATCCAAACGTTACTGACCATTCGATTTCCTATCAATTGCATTGGATTCTGCCATGTGTACTATTTAGAAGTTTCTAATAATTAAAAACTTATCCTAGAATCATGATCTTGCTCCAATAGAGTTTCTTGCTTGAATAAAGGCGCATCCATTTATGATTTAGTGTAGATCTTCCATGCATGCTCATGCTTCATTAGAGTTTCTCTTGAATAAAAGTGTATCCATTTATGAGATTACTTGTGAATTTTTACTCAAGATTAAAGAGTTTGATCAACCATTTCTTACAGGCCATATATCTTGTCAAAGAATTTCAATCAAATGTTGCAACACTATCTTTGCATATTCATGAAATTTAACCATTGAGGCCATAATGTGTTATATATACGTATTGGAGCACTATGCAGCTAAGGTTTTCCCTTTTCAATAGATCTAGGTATCATTAGTAATAAATTTGTATCTTGAACTTCATGCACGTAATATGTACGTGTCAGTTGTTTGTCAACATTGTGTTATAACAATATCTCACAACTCACGTGAAAAGCACGTGGAACTCACTAGTAGGTATAGATTAAAATTTCGACTGAATTATTGAGGGTGCCAAAGTCTTCCTTCCCCTTTGTCTCAGTGAAGTTATATTGTTTATATTTTAGGGTTTCATAGAAAGGAAATTATTGTGAAGTTAGGCTCAATGATGCTAAGTTTGTTCTTTCAAAATTGCTTGCAAAATTCCCTCTTAAGTTTTTTTGCATGCCAAAGCATTTCATAGAGAAACAAAATCTATGATGTTGGCCCTACAAGTCAAACAAGAAGCACTGTACAAGCCCTATGAACTAGAATCATCTAATTGACCAGTCTGTCTCCAATTTCGATCATTATGTTGGGGAAAAGTGTGTGAAAGATCGTGGATGTCGCCTAGAGGGGGGGGGGGTGAATAGGCGATTTAAAATAATTACGATTTAGGCTTGAACAAATGCGGAATAAACCTAGCGGTTAATTTGTCAAGCACAAAATCTACAATAACTAGGCTCACCTATGTGCACCAACAACTTATACTAAGTAAGATAAACAACTATGTGATAGCAAGATATATGACAAGAAACAATATGGCTATCACAAAGTAAAGTGCGTAAGTAAAGGGCTCGGGTAAGAGATAACCGAGGCACGCGGAGACGACGATGTATACCGAAGTTCACACCCTTGCGGATGCTAATCTCCGTTTGGAGCGGTGTGGAGGCACAATGCTCCCCAAGAAGCCACTAGGGCCACCGTAATCTCCTCACGCCCTCGCACAATGCAAGATGCCGTGATTCCACTAAGGGACCCTTGAGGACGGCCACCGAACCCGTATAAATGGCAACCCTTGGGGCGGTCACCGAACCCGTACACTTTGTCAACCCTTGGGGGTTGTCGGTGTCAAAACCGGCGGATCTCGGGTAGGGGGTCCCGAACTGTGCGTCTAGGCCGGATGATAACAGGAGGCAAGGGACACGAAGTTTTACCCAGGTTCGGGCCCTCTCGATGGAGGTAAAACCCTACGTCCTGCTTGATTAATATTGATGATATGGGTAGTACAAGAGTAGATCTACCACGAGATCAGAGAGGCTAAACCCTAGAAGCTAGCCTATGGTATGATTGTTGATGTGTATGTTGTCCTACGGACTAAAACCCCCCGGTTTATATAGACACCGGAGAGGGTTAGGGTTACATATAGTCGGTTACAATGGTAGGAGATCTGAACATCCGTATCGCCAAGCTTGCCTTCCACGCCAAGGAAAGTCCCTTCTGGACACGAGACGGAGTCTTCAATCTTGCATCTTCATAGTCCAGGAGTCCGGCTGAAGGTATAGTTCGGCTATCCGAACACCCCCTAATCCAGGACTCCCTCAGTAGCCCCTGAACCAGGCTTCAATGACGACAAGTCTGGCGCGCAGTTTGTCTTCGGCATTGCAAGGCGGGTTCCTCCTCCAACTACTTCATAGAAGATTTTGAACACAAAGATAGTGTCCGGCTCTACAAAATAAGTTTCCATATATTGCCATAGAGAGAATAATATTTACACAAATCTAATCTGCTGACGTATTCCGTAGCGTGACACACCACGGCCAAGCCTTTATCCGAGTCGTTTCAGTATCCCACCTCAGCGCGTTATGCGAGGCGGTTTCCTTGGCACGTCTTGTCAAAGCAGAGATCGTGTCCCCTTATTCCGGGATTCTCATCAATACGGGCGTGGGTAACCCAACCGCTTCTAGGTCTCCTAGATCATAGGCAAGTCCAAACGGACACGGAGAGGACGCTCGATATCCACCCTCTTTATAAAGGGATGAGGCCTTTTATTTTTCCCTCCCGTGCTCAATCGAGTCCTTCCCCCACCTCAAGCTCAAACGCCCAAAGTTCAGGTCAGGTGCTCTGAACCTTCAGTCATGTCCGGATCTAGCCTTCAAGGCCGATGGGTGCCTTCTTCCGTCATGGAAGAAGATGTCAAAAAGTTGAGGGAGGCCCGATATCTGACCGCCGAGATTCTGCATTGGCTGCCTCCCCGGGGCCAGGCCGTCCCCTCCCCCGAACCCAACGAGAGTGTCATGTTCGTCTCCCACTTCCTCCGAGGTCTAGGCCTTGCATTGGATCCTTTTGTCAGGGGCTTGATGTTTTACTACGTGCTAGATTTCCATGATCTAGCTCCGGACTCCTTTCTTCATATCACGACATTTATTGTTGTGTGCGAGGCCTTCCTCCGGGTTACCCCTCACTTTGGCCTATGGCTCAAGACCTTTGAAGTAAAACCGAAGATGATCGAGGGGCAACATGCGGAGTGTGGAGGTGCCTCAATACACAAGATGACGGGAGCTGCATGGCCCAAAGGTTCCATTCCAGAGGTGTCCGAATTATGGCAACAGGAGTGGTTCTACATCACGGCTCCTAGAAGTGCCAAGTGGGCGGCCGCCCCTGTCTTCCGCCCGGGCCCTCCACCATCGCTGATGTCATGGATTAGCAGAGGATTGAGCTGGGGTCCGGCCAAGGACGTGCCTATACTGCAAAGCCGCATTCAAGATCTCTTTAACGGAGATTTCAGTTTGGTTGCGGTAACACAAGTTATGCTGGTTCGTCAAGTCCAGCCTTGCAAACGCCGACCTCTTCGCTTGTGGGAGTTCAACCCCGAGGGACCGCGCGCCATTCAAAATTTCCTCGGCCTAATGCACGAGGAGATGTACAAGTCGTTCTTTGGACCTCAAGTGGAGTGTCCGAAAATCACCGAGGACGCGGGCCTGAGTAGCAACCGCGCCGCCGAACAGGTAAGGCGTCTTCCGACCGAGCGTACTACCTCTTCTTTGATGCGAAGTTATTTCTGAGAGTTCGCTTTTTGACCAGGACTGGCTAACGAAGGTGAAGTTGATTCGGTGCTCGGCCCCCCTCCTTGAGGGTTTGGAAAATCTGATATTGGAAAAGATGCTCCAGACCGCACCCTGCCCGGAGCCCTTGAAGGAAAATGCGGGCGGTCGCGGGCCCCCAACACTGGCCGCTCTAGCTGAGGGAGCGAGCGTCTCCATGAAGGAAGATGATCATAAGAGAAAAAGGATTGCGTCCGGGGATTCGGAAGCCGAAGCTTCCAAACGGGAGAAGAAGTCTCCCACAGAGGGTCCTACCCCGGGGGGTGCGGTTACTGCATAAAGTCTGAGGGGGATCAATTCTCCCTCGAGTCGTAAGTGACCCAAAGTACTTTAATAGTACAGATATGTCGTCTTTTCTTCTGAGAAAATAACCACTGCATATATCTTTGCAGTTCGGGCCTTAGCCCCTCTCAGATGAGCTCATCTTCGGGGGATCTTCTTCGGGAGATGATGGAGAGCGAAACGCCTCCTCCGGACTCCTCCGCTCCGAAAGCGGGCGATCCTGAAGTGTCGTCGCGGAGGGCCTCTCCGGGTCCGGCGAGACCAGAAGATAATTCTGTCGACCCCTGAAGCTTCCCGTGTCCGGCTCCCAAAGAGAGCAGGCAAACGAGTCTGGCACCGTCTAGTGTACGGTCGGATGTTCTGAGGGAGTTGGTGGGGCGAGCGGCCATCTCAGATGAACACCGTGTGCTGATGAATACGGTGATGGAGAGAATCTCGTCCGCCGAAAGCGGATTGCATAAAGCTTTTATGAGTCTACTAACAGGTTTTGAGGTACGTAAAATAATGTATGATAGTCCTGCACATGCTAAGTGTGCACTGTGTAGATAGTAGCCCCTGAGACTTTGGTTGTCGTTGGGAACGACGACGATCAGAGGATCATAATCCCAGGTAGTAACCATACTACTTTTATGAGCAGGTGATGGAAGCTCCGGTGGCTAGCCGGACTAGCGAGTTTGCCCATTTAAAACGGCAGTTGGATGCGGCAGACACCGACATCGAGCTTGTTAACAAAAGGCTTGACGAGGCGCATGGTAGGTGTTATTATCTGGTAAACGCCGCATAGTAAGAGCAGCATGAAGGCAGTATATTTAACATGTTATTACTGCAGATGGAGCTGCCACTGTTGAAGCCTTGCGGGCGGAACTTGCCTGAGCCAAGGAACAAGCGAGATTGAGTAATGCGGCTGCTTTGAAGGCGGCCGAAGAGTTGCGAGCCGAGAAGGCCGCGCATGGCGAGAGCCGGGATAAGATGGCCAATATGGCCGTAGAATTAAAAGCCGCCGTCGACCGTTGCCGGGCTCTTGAAAAGGAAAACCAGGTGAAGGCATCGGACCTTGAGAAGGCTGCTGCAACGGGAAAAGACCTCCGCTCTGCTATGAGGGCAAAGAAGGAGGAGCTGTGGGAAGCCGGGGATATTCTAGCTGGGAAATCCTTTATGCTGCAGAGGAAGTTCGGAGATCCACGGTATGCCCCTCTGGATCGGCTGTGGAGTTTGGAGGATGTGTATATGGATTTGGCGGCGAGGGCTGCCGATGCGGCCAAATACTTCCAGAGTCAGGCGGACCGTCAAGTAGACCAGCTGTTTTGGAAACAATTCCTTTCTCCCGAGTGTCCGCTTTCATTGACGGACCAATTAGCCGAATGGGCCGAACTAAATAGGTTGTCCGGACTCTCCATGAGGTCTGTTGTGGATCAGCTATGGCCGAGAAGGTTGAAACCGAGCAGCTATTTCAGCTTGGTGCAGCAGTTCCTTGACGTGGTGCCACGCATAAATGCGATGAAGAGGTCGGCGTGCATAGAAGGCGCACAAATGGCCTTTGCCCGTGCTAAAGAATACTGGGAAGAGATGGATGCTACCACTGTTGCAGCGCAGGATTCGGCCATAGGTCGAAGGGCTGCTGAGCACTACTTTGAGGAAGTTCTTGAGGGTGTTCGTTTGATAGAGACCCAGTGCTCAAAAAATATTATGTTTGAGTGACATGTAATCTCATTGTAAGTGAAATTCTTTTATAAATTTTCATAAGGCTACTTTTATACTTTTGCCTGAAAGTAATGTGATGCCTCTTGGGCGGCCGTTTATGTATACATGTGTATAACCTGAAAGATTGCAGTCGTCGGCTTCAACCCCCACGCATATAATGCGGAGGTGTTCACAGTAACACGCGTTCACACTTAACCCAACATCTTGGTCCTATTAAGGAGGTCATAGCGGAGCGAGCGAGGCAACCGGACTATAATGCTTTAACACTTTCACTTAGCCATAGGAGTTTGACAGTGGGGCTACTAGATAGCCCCTGGTGGCTCCGCACTCTCCCGATCCCGGGGTGCGTATATGCCTGGACAGAAAGCGGCCCTTCGTTAAGGCGGAGGAATTCTAACATTCCCATGGGTTATCGAGTGGTTGACCAGTCTCGCGCTAGATCATGACAGTCAGTTTTTGGCTTTCTCTACTGAGGTGCTCGTCCGGATGAACCAGGGCACAATCGCAGTAGTTCTCCTGGTGCAACCTTAGCCGGTAAAGAAGAACGTAAGGCACCAAAACACAGGAGCCGGGCAAACCCAACATTTGACCAAAGACAATGATTCGGAGCTGATGCATATAGGGCCAAACTCGCGACGCCGAACACTCCCTAAGGTATTCGGTCTTTGTGGTATAAACCGGGCTTAAATAATGGCCTTCGTAAGAAGCCCCTTATGTCCAGGTACGTGCATTGGTCTGGCGTGGCCACATGCCAAGAAGTCAGCATCCTTCTCAACGGTGGATATGTATCAACAAGAGACAGTAAAAAAGGTTTACGCAGGGTCTTAATCTAAAAAGAATCCTTGGAGCGGGTCCCTGCTGCACGTCTGCGCCTGTGTCTCTGTTGTGCCGTATCCTGGACGGGTGTGGCACGATGATCGTCTGTAAAAGAGAGGAATTTAGGTGAAAAAGGTTGTCGTGCAAAAAGATAATTAAAGAAACTATGCATAATTCAAGATGAGGAGGAATGGCCACATGTCTGCGCGCGTTGAGCCCCTTGTAAATAGGGGTGTGACCATTTATTCGGTATAAGTAGCGGCGCCGGACTCGATTAGTTGTGTCTGAGGTCTTGACGACCTATGGGGAGCTTTGGCTAGTCCGGGCGCCTTTAGTGTGTGGCTGCCAAGGCAGCCTCACTCTCTTCGGCGCGCAGAGATCGCTTGATATTTCCGTGCACTGAAATGATGCCGCGTGGACCGGGCATCTTGAGTGTGAGGGAGGCGTAGTGTGGTATTGCATTAAAGCGAGCGAAGCTTCGCGCCCGAGCAGTGCTTGATAGCCACTTTGAAACGGAGCGATGTGGAAGGTTAAATGCTCGCTACGGAAGTTATTGGGGGAGCCGAATATGACTTGTAGTAGGAGGGAGCCCGTACAACGAGCCCCTGGGCCTGGCGTTACTCCTTTAAAGGTAGTATTGCTATGGCGAATTTGTGTTGGGTCTAACCCCATCCCGCGGATTGTATCCTGGTATATTAGGTTTAGGCTGCTGCCGCCGTCCATCAAGACTTGTGTGAAGTGATATCCGCCAATTACTGGGTCTAATACCAAGGCAGCCCATCCTGCGTGTCGGATACTTGCTGAGTAATCACGATGGTTGAAAATGATCGGTTGAGACGACCATTGGCAGGGCTTCGCGGTGACAGGCACTTGGGTATATTTTCCTGGGGGTGCCGCGTTGTTTTTTCCCTTGATCATGTGTAGTACGTTTACTGTTTTGACTTCTGGTGGGAATTTTTGTTCCCCAGTGTCTTGCTTGGGAGGCTCGTCCTCGTCTTCACTTGGTGTATCCTCCCCCTTGTGTACGGCGTTGAGCTTGCCGGACTGCTTGAAGACCCAACATTCTCTGTGGGTGTGATTAGCGGGCTTGCTAGGGGTACTATGTATCTGACATACCTGGTCCAGAATTTTGTTGAGGCTGGATGGTTCATCCCTGGTGCCTTTAGTGGGCGGCTTTTGACCTGGCCGGGAGTTTTTGAATCTGGCATTTACTGCCGTGCCCTTCGTGCTGTCTTCTTTATTCTGGCGTTTGCTATTGTTGTTGCGCCGTGATTTCCCGTTTCCATCTCTAACTTCAGATGTACTGGGGTCGCTGGTGCTGCATCTGGCTAGCCAGCTGTCCTCACCCGCGCAAAAGCGGGTCATGAGGTTTGTTAATGCGGCCATCGTTCTCGGCTTATTTTGGCCGAGGTGTCTGGCGAGCCATTCGTCACGGACGCTATGCTTGAAAGCTGCCAAGGCTTTGGCGTCCGGACAGTCGACAATCTGGTTCTTTTTAGTGAGAAACCTGTTCCAAAGCTTTCGGGCTGACTCTCCGGGCTGTTGAGTTATATGACTCAAATCTTCCGCATCCGGAGGTCGGACATAAGTTCCTTGAAAATTTGCCCGAAAGGCGTCTTCGAGCTCTTCCCAACTTCCAATGGAGCTTTCGGGGAGGCCTTTGAGCCAGTGACGAGCTGGCCCTTTGAGCTTGGGGGTAAGTATTTGATGGCATGGAGATCATCTCCTCGAGCCATATGGATATGAAGGATATAGTCCTCAATCCAAACCCCAGGGTCTATTGTCCCATCGTATGCCTCTATGTTTACGGGCTTGAATCCCTCTGGAAATTCATGGTCCAGCACCTCATCGGTGAAACATAGGGGGTGTGCAGCACCCCTGTAACTGGGTGTACCGCGTTGTTCTGATGCTTGTTGTGTTGCATTGTATGCTGGGGCGCGCTTGCGTGGTCCATAGATGGATCTTGTTGCGCCATCCTTTGGGTGCGAGCCCTCACGTGGGTCGCGTGTTGTATTGTGAGCGGCATTGTATGCCGTTCTGTGTTGATAGAGGGGTCGTCTATCCGACCAGGTGGTTGCTTTGATATTTGGTTGTGGGGGGTTGGAGGCCTCCTCATCGAATTCGGGTAGCAGCTTCCGCTTTGGGTAGCTCTTTGAGGGGCGATCGTCACCGTACATTGCTGCTGTATTAAGTATTTTACTCCATCTGAATTGGAGTTTGTTTTGCGCGGCCTTGAGCCTTCGCTTCTGCTTTTTAAGGCTCCTTGCGGTGGCAACGAGCCTTTCGCGGGCATTCTGATGCTCCGGGTGCCTGTCCGGCGTTATGTCGTCCGGACCATTATCCCTGATAGTATTTGTTTGTTCGGTTTGAATATCCGGATTGCCGTTGTCCGGCAGCGGTTCGCCCTGCTCCAACACTGGGTCTGTGATCGCTATTTCTTCGAGGCGGGATTTGGGGCGGCTCTTGCGTCACCGTTTTGACTGCTTTTCGAGGGAACAAGCCTTCGGTGCGTCCTTCCGCTCCTCGTCGTCATCTTTTGGTGCGTCCATCGTGTATACGTCATATGACGAGGTGGCGTTCCAGGGCCCAACAGGCACTGGTTCTTCATTGTCTCCTTCATCAGCGTCCATACCGTCGATGTCTTCGGAGTCGAAGTCGAGCATGTCGGTTAAGTCGTCGATAGTGGCTACAAAGTGGGTGGTGGGTGGGTTTTGAATTTCTTCATCGTCCGTACCCCAACCTTGTTGACCGTAGTCCGGCCAGGGCTCTCCTGATAAAAGAGAGAGACTTCAATGACTTCAGAATATCGCCGAAAGGCGAGTGCTGAAAGATGTCTGCGGCAGTGAACTCCATGATCGGCGCCCAATCGGATGCGGAGGGTTCGGAGTCCGGAGAGGAGTCCGGCTCCTTGGAGTCACGAGCCTCGCAGAGTACGGGGCTGGTGTTCGGCTCAGTCGCTGTTTGGATCGCAGCCGTCGAGGTGGCGTCCAACCGCCCATCCTCGATCGGCGCAGTTGGCTCCGAACTGAGGGTCGGAGCCGGTGCGGGTGCGGCCTCCAGGGCACCGTTCGGCGGCAGAGCTAGATCATGCTCGTCATGACAGTGCGGTGCACTCAGCAGTGGTTCAAATCCGTCGAAGATCAAGTCCCCGCGGATGTCAGCCGTGTAGTTTAAATTTCCGAATCTGACCTGAAGGCCAGGGGCGAGCTTTCGATCTGCTCTAGATGGCCAAGTGAATTGGCCCGTAGTGCGAAGCCGCCAAAGATGAAGATCTGTCCGGGGAGGAAGGTCTCACCCTGGACAGCATCGCCATTGATGACCGTAGGAGCCATCGGGCCCGACGGCGACGGCACAGAGGAACTCTCAATGAAAGCACCAATATCGGTGTCAAAACCGGCAGATCTCGGGTAGGGGGTCCCGAACTGTGCGTCTAGGCCGGATGGTAACAGGAGGCAAGGGACACGAAGTTTTACCCAGGTTCGGGCCCTCTCGATGGAGGTAAAACCCTACATCCTGCTTGATTAAGATTGATGATATGGGTAGTACAAGAGTAGATCTACCACGAGATCAGAGAGGCTAAACTTTAGAAGCTAGCCTATGGTATGATTGTTGATGTGTATGTTGTCCTACGGACTAAAACCCCCGGTTTATATAGACACCAGAGAGGGTTAGGGTTACATAGAGTCGGTTACAATGGTAGGAGATCTGAACATCCGTATCGCCAAGCTTGCCTTCCACGCCAAGGAAAGTCCCTTCCGGACACGGGACAGAGTCTTCAATCTTGCATCTTCATAGTCCAGGAGTCCGGCTGAAGGTATAGTTCGGCTATCCGGACACCCCCTAATCTAGGACTCCCTCAGGGGTGGTCACCGGTACCCGTCAAATTGCTCGGGGCGGTCTCCACAACCTAATTGGAGACCCCGACGCTTGCCTGGAGCTTTACACCACAATGATTGAGCTCCGAACACCACCAACCATCTAGGGCGCCCAGGCACCCAAGAGGAACAAGCTCAAGGGTACCAAGCACCCAAGAGTAATAAGCTTCTCAACTGGTAACTTCCACGTATCACCGTGGAGAACTCAAACCGATGCACCAAATGCAATGGCAAGGGCACACAGAGTGCCCAAGTCCTTCTCTCCCAAATCCCACCAAAGCAACTAATGCTAGGGAGGAAAATGAGAGAAAGAACAAGAATGAGAACACCAAGAACTCCAAGATCTAGATCCAAGGGGTTCCCCTCACATAGAGGAGAAAGTGATTGGTGGAAATGTGGATCTAGATATTCTCTCTCTTTTCCCCCCAAAACTAGCAAGAATCCATGGAGGGATTGAGAGATAGCAAGCTCGAAGACGGTCAACTATGGGGGAAGAACACGAACTCAAGGGATAAGGTTCATTGAGGAAGAAGACCCCTTTTATAGGAGGGTAAAAATCCAACCGTTATGCTCACAGCACGCATAGAGCGGTACTACCGCTCAACCTCATGGTACTACCGCTAGGGGTAGCGATACTACCTCAAAGGGTAGCAGTACTACTGCTTGCGAGCGGTAATAAAAAATACATCCGTGCCTACCATCGCTGGACTTATGACGATTTTTTTGGTCCAGAGCGGAAGTAGCCACGGAAGTAGCCGCGGTAGTACCTCTCCCAAGAGCGGTAGTAAAAAATTGCATCCCCTCCAAGCGGTAGTACCGCTCCCATGAGCGGTAGTTCCACTGCAGCCTTTTTAAGGACACCAAAACTGACACAACTTCTGCAAACGGACTCCGAATTGAACGAAACCAAGTTTGTTGGAAAGCTAGAGACAAGGGCTAACACAAACTTGAAAGAAATAACAATAAGAAGGAAATAAGAAAAGGCCCATAAGAAAAAGGTGAGAACCCTTCCTCGAATAAGACTGGTAAAACCTCCAACACCGAAAACGCAATAGAAGAAGCATGTGAACTCGGTTTTCGATGAACTCGAGCTTGTCAAGAAGATGACCGTAAGCTCCAAATCTCACAAGGAGAAAACCAAACAAGAACCAAGAGATACGATGCAAGCATGAAATGGTTTGAGCTCTCTACGAACGATACGATCAAACTACTCACTTGAGAGCCCCCCTTGATAGTACGTCAATCAATCCTATAACCTGGTCTTCAAACTACCACCATGAGACCGGTAAAATAGATAACCTATCAACGGCAAACCTTTGCCTTGCGCATAGTCCACTTGAGCTAGATGACGACGATCTTGACTCCCTCAAGTTGGACCACCTTTCTTGATTGTGTTGGTTCGATGAAGACTAGATGTTTGCCCCCCATACTCTACTATGGATGAGCCGCTCTTTGGCACATCTTCACAAGTCCATTGACACCACAATGGACGGCAAGCTTCAAGGATGATATCTTCATGATGCTCCACTTGAACGTGCACACCGCAGCCTAACCCCATCATGAATACCATGGGTTAGTACACAAAGCGTAATGGACAATGCTTATCATACCATGGGATAACTTGATCCCTCGGTACATCTTGTACGCTTTGTGTGTTGATCAACTTGATTCACTCTTGACTTAGTCTTGATCAACCTTGAATCTTTCCAACTCTCTTCATTTGGATGATGTCTTGAAGGTACACATGAATGATCACACACACTTCTTCTTCTTCTTCTTCAAGACATGCTTGCAATAAGCTCAACACTCACATGACCAATATTTGGATAATTCCTTAATAGCACCTTGGTCGACACAAACTCTCCTTGAAACCAACACATGTACTCCAAGAAAAGCCTATGGACAAAACTTTCAAATGTAACTCAAGGCAACCATTAGTCCATAGAGATTGTCATCAATTACCAAAACCAAACATGGGGGCACCGCATGTTCTTTCAATCTCCCCCATTTTGGTAATTGATGACAATCACTTTCAAGAGAGTTTATACAAGGAATTATGCATCACCATGCAATGCAACAACCAATAATGCATGCATATGAGGTGCAAACGCTTAGGAACACAACCAAAGCAAGAAAAGATGACTCTCTAAACTTCTCGACAAAACTCTCTGAAACTTCTCCCCCATTGGCATCGATTGCCTAAATGGGAGAAAAGCTTAGAAGGCCAATACAAATTGTGGTTCTCCATAAATTGTGTATTTCTCCATAAGAGAGCAGAATGCAATACACATATCCAACGGTAAATACTTGGAGGAAGACAAACTATATTGAGGCCCAAGGATTGCAAAAGAATGATATGCCGCAAAGACATATCAAAAAGAGAAACAAGAAATCAAGCAATCAAAAGATACCAGTTGAAGCAAGCTATCAAAAGATACCAATTGAACCAACTAGACCAAAGATCCTACGAGGCACATGAATAAAAGATATTATGATATGAGAAAAGGAGTGTTCTAGAGAAACTAGAGAAGCTCCCCATGATTTGTGCATAATTTAGTTTTTTAATTGGATACAACGAGCACAAAATAGGATCGTCACTCCCCCAAGATCAATAGAACCTCACGAGAAGTGCAAGAGAGCAACGAAGTGTTCTAAAGACACTAGTGAAGCTCCCCATGATTTGTGCACTCCTTAGAATATTTGCATTAGGATACCAAGTGCACAAAAATAGGATCATCGATCCCCGAAAATCAATAGAAACTCACAACAAGTGCAAGTGGACATGTAGGAAACAAAGCCTAGCACTTGCAACAAACAAATGGTTGAGCAACATATAAAAGAGGAAACTTAAGAGTAGGCTCAACCAGAATGATGTGTGTGAGTCATGGCAAAGCACTTGAGAAGACTAATGTAAGGGTGAGCATTAAGCATCAACATAGTCTTGAATAGTGGAGATACAAGGTGCATGACATGTCCTTCCCACACACACCAAGCAAATGGGTTCACAAGCACACTAAATATGCACAACGAATAACCAACACTTGTGACAACCCAGGGTGAAGAAAGAAAATGATAGCTTTCTTAAGAGGAGGGATGCCAATCAAAATGGAAAAAACCTCATCAAGACAAGCAAGAGAAAAAATATCTTCACCACCACACAGTGCATCAAGATGCAACGATATAAGATCCGCACTCAAGATAAATCCTTTCACATAACCACCAAGGAAAGGTGGACGTGAAAGAATAAGGATATCAACTACATATGTAACTTCTCTCAAGTGTATAAGATCCTAGGTAGATGAAAATCATGATGGTACCAATCCACAAAGAAGGATACACACACGAAATAGTTACAAAAAGGAAAGAACAAGATATCCACAAGGAAGACATAAATATACCAATAAGAAATTTGCTTGAGAGCATAGCACATGGATAGATATGGTCTTATTGTATATAAATGAATCCCAACCACACGAACATCAAAGACATCA
Source organism: Triticum urartu (assembly GCF_003073215.2). Taxonomy (NCBI): domain Eukaryota; kingdom Viridiplantae; phylum Streptophyta; class Magnoliopsida; order Poales; family Poaceae; genus Triticum; species Triticum urartu. The sequence continues at coordinate 634,318,417 of NC_053023.1, forward strand.
CAACTAGCAACAAGAGATCATTGTTGGGATGCCTTGAGAAAGGAAACAGGTATCACAAGAAAGAATGAATAACATGCCATGATACAACCTACACAAGGTTGATGCAAGAAATGTATGCATGAAGTATATGAAGATACTTGTTACCGAGTTAACATTGGAAGGATGTAGTAGATACCAATTGAAGGTAGATAATAGTTCATTTATCATCCTAGCTTGACTCCAATAAGCACATGGTGACAACACCTTCCTTGTGAGTGAGCCGAGCATCCAATGCATCTCCAATTGTTCCTAGAACAACAACACAAACAAAATGGTACCCAAACTCATTGGGACCAAAGAGGTAGAGAACCAACAATATACATGACAAACTCCACATAAATATGTGCATATAGATATGAAAAAGAATTTCATGCACATCTCATCCAATTTGAGACTTGGTGGAGTTTCCCCTATATATTGGGTCAAAGAAAGAAAGAAAGCATGCCAAAGAAACTACATGAAGTTAATATGCATGCTCAAGACTTTCAAGAACCGATACCAATTGACAAAGAAATACCAAGTGAAGAAAACATACCAAATGAATAAATCAACACTTGGAGGATATCAACTGAAAGATACATCAAGGAATGAGATATCCATTGATACATGCAAAAACAAAGATGTCAAACTCCCAAAAGAGTGGATGGTTCCAAACAAACCAATCTCTCTACAAAGTTTCATGATGGCATAAAGTACCAAAAAAGAAAACGTCTTGCCTTCCACTAACACACACTTGATAAGGATCACAAGATGAACGTTCTAAGAAAAATAGGATAGCTCCCCCAAGCATTGTGCATTATAGAGAATTTGCATTTGAATACAAAAAGCACAAGATGGGATCACCACTTTCACTATATCTATACAAACACTAGATAAGCTCAAGGAAATAACAAGATCCACAAGTGGTATGGAATACAATGGGAGTTGACACAATCCTAGGCAAGAGATAAGGCAAATAAAAGCAAAGGCCAATGTAAAGATGATCAATAATTTCTACCACACATAAGTGAGTACCAATTGTCAAAAGACAAGAAGTATTTGGAAATAATCCCCGTTGGTAGATAGCAAGGATATCCAACATCATGTTCACACCAAACACAAGCAAATTGCAACTTGTAGAGCTAACATGCCACCTAGGAACAAGATAATTTACAATATCAATTCTAGGTGACAATATCTCAAATGTACACATATTCTAGGCTTGTAATATGCACATAGCATATTACTCCCCCATAATGTGATACCAATAAAAACTTAACAAGAGGCAATAAGAGGATCCAACAAGAGATAATTAATGGACTATTTAGAATTTAAATTTCTCATGAGAAGACATACCACATAGCGACTAGATAATCTTGTAATGTAGCCAATCTTGAGACTATTTAGATATAGTATAGAAACTTGATAAACTTGGATATAGTATAGAAACTTGAGGCACATTGGATATAGTCTCCTTAATTCTTCGTAATGTAGCCAAGTCTCCAATGCCCTCCAACAACACCTATTGATCAAGTTTGAGCTTGTTGGTCCCCAACCAAGTTGGGTCCTAAGAGGTTAGTCACAATAGGCTTGGCAACCCAAATGGTTTCTTGAAACCACTTTGAGTACCAAGAAACTTGGCAAACACATTGCCAACCATATCCTTCCCAAGAGAATAGATATCATCAATAATAATTGGGTTGGATAAGTTACCAGTAGTGCATGAGGAAGCAAGGTGACCTTTCTCACAACATAGGTAGCAACGTCTACTCTTCACTTTCTTCTCACTTGATTTCTAAACTTGAGAAGCATTAGCTTGAGTTTTCTTGGGAAGAGGCCTTTCTTCAACTTGAGGTTGAGCATGAGAATGAACTTGTGGCCGCTTCCCTTGTTACTTGTCACTAATGGCCTTCTTCTTCAATGGGCAAGATCTAACATGATGCCCTTCAATCTTGCACTTGAAGCAAATAATCTTGGCCGAATTCTTGACTTGCTTTTGGCCCTTCTTCTTGTTCATATTGGACTTATTCTTCTTATTGGAGTTGAATCCAAGTCCACCTTTGTCATTGGGGGATTTTTGCACACTCAAGATATTGTTGAGTGTGGACTTCCCTTCATGACATATTTCCAAGTCTTTCTTTAATGAAGTGACTTGGGCCTTGAGCTCTTCGATTTCCTCTACATGGTTAGTCTCAACACAAGTACTAGAGGAAGTATAAACTTCATCGTTAGAGTAACAAGGTGATACGTCTCCGACGTATCTACTTTTCCAAATACTTTTGCCCTTGTTTTGGACTCTAACTTGCATGATTTGAATGGAACTAACCTGGATTGGCGCTGTTTTCAGTAGAATTGCCATGGTGTTATTTATGTGCAGAAACAAAAGTTCTCGGAATGACCTGAAACTTCACGAAGATTATTTTTGGAAAATATAAAAAATACTAGGGAAAGAATCAAGGCCAGGGGGCCCACACCCTTTCCACGAGGGTGGGGGCGCGCCCCCTGCCTCGTGGGCCCCCTAGAGCTCCACCGACCTCAACTCCAACTCCATATATTCACATTCGGGGAGAAACAAATCAGAGAGAAGGATTCATCGTGTTTTACGATACGGAGCCGCCAAGCCCTAAATTCTCTCGGGAGGGCTGATCTGGAGTCCATTCGGGGCTCCGGAGAGGGGAATCCGTCGCCATCGTCATCATCAACCATCCTCCATCACCAATTTCATGATGCTCACCACCGTGCGTGAGTAATTCCATCGTAGGCTTGCTGGATGGTGATGGGTTGGATGAGATTTATCATGTAATCGAGTTGGTTTTGCTAGGGTTTTGTCCCTAGTATCCACTATGTTCTGAGATTGATGTTGCTATGACTTTGCTATGCTTAATGCTTGTCACTAGGGCCCGAGTGCCATGATTTCAGATCTGAACCTATTATGTTTTCATCAATATATAAGAGTTCTTGATCCTATCTTGCAAGTCTATAGTCACCTACTATGTGTTATGATTCGGCAACCCCGAAGTGACAATAATCGGGACCACTCCCGGTGATGACCGTAGTTTGAGGAGTTCATGTATTCACTATGTGTTAATGCTTTGGTCCGTCACTCTATTAAAAGGAGGCCTTAATATCCCTTAGTTTCCGCTAGGACCCCGCTGCCACGGGAGGGTAGGACAAAAGATGTCATGCAAGTTCTTTTCCATAAGCATGTATGACTATATTCAGAATACATGCCTACATTACATTGATGAACTGGAGCTAGTTCTGTGCCACCCTAGGTTATGACTGTTACATGATCGATCGCATCCGACATAATTCTCTATCACCGATCCATTGCCTACGAACTTTCCATATATTGTTCTTTGCTTATTTACTTTTCCGTTGCTATTGTTATCATCACTATAAAACACCAAAATACTACTTTCGCTACCGTTACTTCTGCTACCGTTACCACTACTATCATATTACTTTGCTACTAAATACCTTGCTGCATATATGAAGTTTCCAGGTGTGGTTGAATTGACAACTCAGCTGCTAATACTTGAGAATATTCTTTGGCTCCCCTTGTGTCGAATCAATAAATTTGGGTTGAATACTCTACCCTCGAAAACTGTTGCGATCCCCTATACTTGTGGGTTATCAAGACTATTTTCTGGCGCCGTTGCCGGGGAGCATAGCTCTATTCTTTGAGTCACTTGGGATTTATATCTGCTTATCATTATGAAGAACTTGAGAGATCCAAAAACCAAGATTTATCCCTCAACTACGAGAGGAGGTAAGGAACTGCCATCTAGCTCTGCACTTGATTCCCCTTCTGTTTTGAGTAAGCTTGCGACACCTAAACCTGCTTCTGCTATTAATTCTGATATGTCGCATGTTATTGATGATGCCACTTCTGCTATGCTTGATACTTATGATGAAACTACTTCTATGCTTGATACTACTATGCCACTTAGTGAATTTCTTGATGAACAACTTGCTAGGGCTAGAGAGAATGAAATTATTGAAACTGATAATATCGATGAAAGTGATGATGAAGATTCTCCCCCTAGACATGAATTACCTGTTGTGCCTGAGGGCTATGTTATGGATGAAGAAACTGCTAGAGATTTTCTTTCTTGCAATGATAGGAGTGATCTTAAGAAATTATTAGCTAAGCTGAAACAAAAAACTCTGAATGCTAGAATGAAGTATGATCCTGCTTATGCTACTTCACCTATCTTTGTTACTTATAAGGATTATGAATTCTCTGTTGACCCTGATATAATTACTTTGGTTGAATCTGATCCTTTATATGGCTATGAATCTGAAACTGTTGTGGCACATCTTACTAAATTAAATGATATAGCCACCCTATTCACTAATGATGAGAGAACTCACTACTTTTATATCCTTAAATTACCCGTTCTCATTAAAGGGTGATGCTAAGATATGGTTTAATTCTCTTGATCCTGGTTGTGTGCATAGTCCCTAGGATATGATTTATTACTTCTCTGCTAAATATTTCCTTGCTCATAAGACACAAGCTGCTTTAAGGGAGATATATAATTTTGTGCAAATTGAAGAAGAGAGTCTCCCACAAGCTTGGGGGAGGCTTCTCCAATTGCTTAATGCTTTGCCTGATCATCCTTTCAAGAAAAATGAAATACTTGATATCTTTTATAATGGACTAACCGATGCTTCCAGAAACCACCTGAATAGTTGTTCTGGTTGTGTTTTCAGGGAAAGAACTGTGGATGAAGCTGAAATTATATTGAATAATATGTTGACTGATGAAAATAATTGGACACTTCCTGATCCAATTCCTGATCGAATTTCTGAACCAACTCCTAAGCCAACTCCGAAGAAAAGGGGTGTTCTATTTCTCAGTCCTGAAGATATGCAAGAGGCAAAGAAATCTATGAAATAAAAAGGTATTAAAGATGAAGATGTTAAGAATTTACCTCCTATTGAAGAAATACATGGTCTTAATTTACCGCATGTTGAAGAAACACAAGGTCTTGATAACCCGACACATGTAGTAAAGGTAAACTCTCTCTATAGATATGATAAAGCTGAAATCCCTCCTACTAAGTTTGCTAGCCAATGCTTAGATGAGTTTGATAACTTTATGGTTAAGCAAGAAAACTTCAATACTTATTTTGGTAGAGAATTAAAACGCAATGCTTATATGACTGAACACTTGAGTGATTATATGGCTAATGTTAAAGGTGAACTTAAACTTATTAGTAAACATGCTTCTATGGTTACAACTCAAGTAGAACAAGTACTTAATGCTCAAAATGATTTGCTCAATGAATTAAATAATAAGAATGATAATGTTGTTAGAGTTGTGACTGGAGGTGGTAAAATGACTCAGGAACCTTTGTATCCTGAGGGCCATCCTAAGAGAATTGAGCAAGATTCTCAGAGAACTAGTATTGACGCACCTAGTCCTTCTAAGAGGAAGAAAAAGGAAAATGATAGGACTTTGCATGCTTCTAGTGAACCTGTTATTGACACACCTAAGAATCCCAATGACATTTCTATTACTGATGCTGAAACACAATCTGGTAATGAACATGAACCTAGTTATAATGTTAATAATGATGCTCATGTTGATGCTCAACCTAGTAATGACAATGATGTAGAGATTGAACCTGCTGTTGATCTTGCTAACCCACAATCAAAGAATCAATGTTATGATAAGAGAGATTTTGTTGCTAGGAAGCATGGTAAAGAAAGAGAGCCATGGGTTCAAAAACCCATGCCCTTTCCTCCTAAACCATCCAAGAAAAAGGATTATGAGGATTTTGAGCGCTTTGCTGAAATGATTAGACCTATCTTTTTGCGTATGCGTTTGACTGATATGCTTAAAATGAATCCTTATGCTAAGTATATGAAAGATATTGTTACTAATAAAAGAAAGATACCTGAAGCTGAAATTTCCACCATGCTTGCTAATTATACTTTTAAGGGTGGAATACCAAAGAAACTTGGAGATGTAGGAGTACCAACTATACCATGCTCCATTAAAAGAAACTATGTTAAAACTGCTTTATGTGATCTTGGAGCCGGTGTTAATGTTATGCCTCTCTCTTTATATCATAGACTTGATTTGAATAAGTTGACACCTACTGAAATATCCTTGCAAATGGCTGATAAATCAACTGCTATACCTGTCGGTATTTGTGAGGATGTGCCTGTTGTGGTTGCAAATGTTACTATTTTAACGGACTTTGTTATTCTTGATATTCCCGAGGATGATAGTACGTCTATTATTCTTGGAAGACCCTTTTTGAATACTGCAGGGGTTGTTATTGATTGCAACAAAGGCAATGTCACTTTTCATGTTAATGGCAATGAGCATACGGTACACTTTCTGAGGAAACAACCTCAAGTTCATAGTATAAACTCTATTGGAAAAATTCCATCAATTATTTTTGGAGGCTTTGAATTTCCTCTTCGTACTGTCAAGAAGAAATATGATATACTTATTATTGGGGACATGCATATCCCCATTGAGGTAACGTAGTGTTATTCGAAATTTCTTCGGTTCCATGTTATTCGGAATGAGTTTGTTAACAAGACTTGATCAACCTTGTTAGTGGATTCCTTTTTGATGAGCATAAGATGGATGAAGTTAGAAAGCACAACTCTCTGTACCCTCTTTTTACTTTCTTTTATTATATTAATAAAGCAAAAAAAGTATATTCTGTCTGTTT